>NW_026782550.1:0-132500 GCF_031769215.1 Ylistrum balloti
GTAAGCGCACAGAACACTACGTGCGAGTTGGCGCCATGATAAGAAGCTAGTCTGGGGGCTTGCAGCACTTATAAACAAACAAAACTTACAAACAGAACATCAATTTTTCTTTAATCCTTGTCGTTGTGGCAAGATCGTCTTAATATATAACATCACTTTACCTCATTAGACGTCACAAAATTGGACTGTTCATCCTACGCGCACACCCGCCGATATGACACTTTTTATGCTAAGAGCATTTTCAATGCTCTTCAGCATGTTGCTATCGCCCCTGAGGCTGAGTATCAAGTACTTCGTTTTCATTGGTTCATAAATCGAAAGTTTACTCCTACTCCATCTGCCGGACATTACCGTAATCATTGGATTATCGCCCCTACAAGTTGCTGATGCTAGTCATTAAATGAAACAACCTTATCGACATTTTCTTCATTACCTGTACATCAAGAAAATGTTTTGTGTTGTGTATTAATGATAATCAGACATCGAAATTTGTAAATACAATGACAAAGACTCACGTTTATGGTGGTAAATTTTGCGAGGCGATGCCAATATGGCGGCTTAACTTTCTTTTCCGCGCGATGCATTGTGGGAGTCATATACATTTGTATATCTTTCTATTTTTCTTTTTTCGAAAATTTACTTCCCGTTTAATACTGTTGATAACTATTAAAAATACTTATATATGTAGTTGAAAATAAAAATGAAACTAAAATAAGAATGATTTAGAGTAGCATAAAATTTTGACGGAAACAGCCGGGGTGCTCTGTGCTGCTGGACCCTGAAAGACGGCGGCTGAAAGAAGATGGCGGGTAATTCATGTAGGTAAGTATCACTATATATATATATATGTTAGCTGAATTTGAAGTCAATACTTATACTGAACTATCAATTGCATTTTTTGCAACAATTCATTTGGAATGAGCCTTCGCGTCTAGTGAATTTAGGCTGCACTTTTTTTTCAAAATATTTTCAAGACTTTTCCCTTGAAGCAGTATGCATTTGAAAAATGTGATGTAAGCATCTAGCACATTTTTGTTGCTTCCGTAAAGTATTTCAGTATTTTGGAATGGATTTATTTTGGAATGATCGTTTCATAATGGTCTCATCGCAGTCACTTCTGTCAGTGGCCCAACAGATCGGAAATTAACCAGAAAAAAAAACTTATCCGTAATATTGTACTGTACTACTTACGCTACCGTGAATAGATCTAGGAATCTGTCTGGGTAATATATCGATTTTACTTTAAAATATCTGTCACTGTCCGCGCTATTGTAGGTCTAGCTCTTTCAAATTTCTGATCGGAGATAATTTATAAGTACCCCAACGGCCAAAGTCCAGAGTATGAAATCGTACGGGAACTCTACAGCTATGCTAATTTTAAGGTTTACATGTGAAGTTAATATATATAGTTTTAGCTTAATTTTAGTTTTTGTCTTTCTGACATGATGTCTCGTTGATTCTGTTGAAGAGTGATGCATGTGAACGATTACAATATGAAGATTAGGAATAATGAAGATGTCAATTAACATCTGATTCCCGGAAAGTATTTTAATAAAGATTAGGATAAACCTAGCAAAGTGTTAGGTCCCAGTGTGAATGTGTAAAGTCCCAGTGTGAATGTGTAAAGTATTATTGGTACAATTGAACTTTTTGATATATGTACTGTATTTGTTCATCTCAGAAATTTCAGTATTATGTCAACTGCGTCCACTTTCAGTTCAACACTTTTGATTCATCAATTTTACCCAGCCCTAGGCTCAATATTTGTCATTAATTGTCGACTGTTTTTTAGAGTTTTGTTTTCATGGTGAATGGAATGAAATGAGATAAATAGTCTAACCAATACCCCTCGAGAGCTAATTAAGACATTGCAGTATTATCATTTTGGGCCTTATTAAAAGTCAAATTGCAACTTTTAAGAAACTCAAGTGACTGTAAGTACAACAATAAGATGTCAATAATCAATGAAATTGATTAATTGAGAAGACATTTTCTTAGTACAGTTAACCAGGCTTTGTAGTGGTTTGTTCAGAACTGTAGTTCTGGTTAAGTAACCATTAATTGTGTCCTTTCAGTTACAATGACATACATTTTTGAAATACCTCTACTGTAGCTAAATATGGCATTTGTAATAGACAGCCAACATTAATTTTGTGATAGACATAGCCAAATTTAATTTTAGGATCAGTTAGGACAGCTACTGTTTGTAACAGGCATGGGTTCAATTACATGATGACGTAATTAATGAAATTACAATTACATTATGAAAATGGCATTGCCATTGCATGACGGTCCAATGTAATTAATTAAATTACACATTACCTTTCAAGTCATAATGATTTTTGAAATACAAACGTCAAAACAAATTATCATACTGCACAGATTTATCTCATGAATTTAACTTTATGATTCAATCTCTGTATGACCATGGTCAAGATATTCTTATTTTCTAGCTGTCCATCACTTCATAATTTGACAGTCCTGAATGTCAAAATAATTAATTATATTTAATATAGACTCCTATTGGGAAGTTCAAGACTATAAGCTTATACAGAAGTGTATATTTCTTGCACATAATCATAGCAATAAAGAAATATAGTTATTTATTTCCCTTACTCTCTTTCAGCAGGTGGATGTCCCTGAAGAAATGAAATCTGGAATGGTAGAAGGTATCTCTTGATTCTTCTAACTTGGAATTGGCCATTGTGACCAACAATGGATTTGAGGACCTTATGGTGGAGAAAAACGTCCTTCTTTCCGACCTCCAATTAGATGTTGAAGATGGTTAATCACTTGAGGATATGCTAACAACCATGTTGCCTTTTAAGGTCACAGTACTCTCTAAAGGCGGCAATATATTTACCATCACAAAAGAAGAATCAACAAATGGCAGAAACTAAACAAATGTGGAAAAGATCATTGTATGCTGCATTTGTAGTAAATTTCTTTACAATCTTCAATTTACTTAAGTAGAAAGATTCACTAGTTATACCAAGTTTATGTAGAAAGGCTCACTGTATACTGAGTTTGTAGTGTACATAGAAAGGTTTACTTATTTTTTTTTTCTGAGTTATGTATATACAATATATATAAAAACTTTTTGTAGAAAAGATCACCGCATACTGAGTTTGTTGTTTACAAATGTGTAGAAAAGATGGCTGTATACCAAGTTTATAGTTTACAATTGTCTAGAAAAATCACTGTATACTGAACATAATACGACTTCTGTTTAAAACCTTCATTTAAACTTAGACATTTTTTTTTTTATTTATTTATCTTAAAAGTCTACCTACAACAATTTTGTGTATGCAATCTTGTACTAGGATATTTACATGACAAGATTACATTGCTGATCAAAGCATGGAAAGAATACTGAATAAAGAAAACAAGATATAAGCATCTTTATCATGTTTTTATTTTTATTATTATCATTATTATTTTTCCATGATGTCTGTCCACATGGAATTTGTAAGCACTCTTGTGCATTCTTATACCACCAAAAGGGTGGGTAAATCGAATCAAGTTGTCTATCTGTCCATCCATCTGTTTGTCTGTCTGTAGACACATCTTGTCTAGACAACTCCAATGAAACTACAGTAATATTCGGGACAATGTGTAGATGTGCATGCACCATTTTCCCCTGGAAATATTGATTGCCATGGCATCTGGTCAATATAGACAGGTTTTGCATGTCGGTCAACTTCTAAACCTGTGGACCAATTTCAACAAAACTTCGCAGGAATATTAGGGAACATGTGCACATGCCGCTGTGTTTCAGAGGATGTTTTTTTGCAAAAGGTCACCATGGGGAGATAACTAAGGCTGTGGGTGATGGGGGTATTAGCTATTTGGATTACAGTTTCAGTTATCCCTGGGCAATGTGGAGAGGATATAGTAATGATTTTGAGGATTGAATGTAGAGGTCACAGTACTTGCATAAGTACTATATGATTACCTTGTAAACGCATTGAGACCAAGACAGTTAGTATACCTTAATCAAATTTGGAACATGTATCCCTTGTGAGGAGAAGTCGGTTTCTTTAGAAATTCAGGGTCAGATATCAAAGATCAAGGTCACAGTCAAAAAACGGATAGTTGCATGGGGGTGTTTTTCCATTGTATTACCCTCGTTTTTCTATCAAATTTCACAACCTAAAAGATATTCACATCTTGTAAATTTCAAGGTTCAAGGTCACTGTAAGGATGTTAAAAAAATGATAATACAAGAGGAATAAAATATCTTGTGACAAGTTTTAGAGAACAAAGAATATATAAACATGAAAAATTGGAACAAAGTCAATATCTACTTGAAGATTCCCAGAAAAAGTACAAGGAGAATAAGACCAGGTTTTCTGGAAGAATAGGCATCTTCTATTTTAAGTTATGGTGACAAGTCATGTTTGTTTTAGAAAATTGGCACTCTTATGCAGTCTTTTACAAACAATCTGGAAAATGAAGCTGTCCAATATTTGTATGTAGCATGTTATTTGCATGATGGTCTAACTAATGGTCTTAAACCAATAGGATACACAGTCTTTAAAGTGATAATATGGTGTCCATGATCAACATTCCCTACAATGTATCCAAAGAAATGGACAACTTCCCTATCATTGCATCTTGGAGCCTACTTGGGACATGTATTACATAAGTAATACTACTATGCTTGTTATTTCTGATATCTGCTGGTCATTTTTTATGGGCTGCAATGATTTACTGATTGCATATAGTTGGTTTCAGTATATAGCAAGCTAATAACAAAGAATTTATTTTTTAATGGTCTTAGCATACCAGTACTTTCAGTACTTTGATTCAGGACTTTCACACCCACCGCCATGACACTTTTTCAAGTTTTTGAAGATAAAAAGTTTGCGCTTCGTAGGCAAGGTTCACTTGGTGCTCATGATTTATGAATGATACATTTTTGATACTGTACTGATCATGATGTTGACTCTGTTATGACTTATATTTTTTGTCTTTTAGTTTTATTTGATGAAGGTTGATTGTGCTGATTTCTCAAGGTTTGTTAATGTGTATCAAAGTTCCTTGAAATGAAAATATTCCTTCAAACAAAGCGCGTATAAAAAAACAAAATATTCATGATTATAATTATCAATTAACTAAAAGGAAATATTTCCATAACATATTTATTCATATAGCGTGTCATGGTGACATTATCTAATGCATTGGAGATCAGAAATAGTAGTAGCTATAGTGAAAATATTGTAAATTTTGTATATATATGGAAGTTTGGTTTAATCTCATAAAACTATGCCTTTATAGTCATAATCACAGGAAGAAAAGTCTTACCATGATACTTCAAGGAAAATAGGCATGTAAATACATTTAATGTAATTACTTACACTTTTATCTATCTGAAATGCTGTGTATACCCAGAGACGTATATAACGTGTTATATACGTCTCTGGTATACCTTATCTACTTTCCTCAACTACAAATATAATTATAATAAGTAAGGACTATTACTTTGCAATACATTCAAAATAAAGAAGTAGGTATAAAGTCCTGCCGATTTGTCTAAATCCTCATATTGATAGGATAGTAATTGCAACATCTTGGGTATTTCAAAGGTTTTATTTAGTCAACTTCATCATAGAGCTATTTATCATTTGGCTTGTTGGCGATAAATATATGGTTGTGTGTACTTTTTTTTTTTTTTTTTTTTACCTATTTTGATGTATTTATTGTCGTCAAATTTGAAAGAAGAATTAAAGAAGATATAAAATCGCTTAAAATTAAGAAAAATAGCCTCTGGTTCTCTTATTTTAGTAATTTTTGCATTCCAAAGTGTAGCAGTATGGGGAAAGTAATATAGCTTAGCGGTTATTTGTGAACATTTTTCAATACGTTTAGCCTCTCAGTACTTTCAGTACTTTGATTTACAATTTGTTATCAACTCTGTCAATTTTTCAAGATAAATCATTTTGTGTTCATGCCAATGCAGCTTTAACTGTAGATTCAGCTTTGGTGTAGCACACAGAATTAAGATATTTTGATATTAAAAGTAACACATTGCCCCGTAAAAGTTTCGATTCCAGTTCGACACCTGATCAGTCTTAACATGTCTCTTACTTATAATTACTTTCTCTTCCTAATTCCCGTAAGGGCATGGTTATTAGGCACTACCGGAACTTGACAGACAAGAGTAGTCGATAAGTTGTCGAGACCGCAATAGAAGGAACACCAGCTTTACCTCTTGATAGAGATAATTATCGACTAATTAGTCCTCACGGGAGTGTCTGGGGTAGGTTGCCATATGGTATCTGCGCGTTGCCGGGAGACGAAGGGTGTCTAAAACATCAAGCGGTTAGTGTTCTGTGATATTGATATATGGCTAACAAGCTCACAAGAGGGCGGGAGACGTTACCATGATAACGGCATCCGTGGCAACAAGAACGTTGACTGTTCACTTTTTTAGTACTTTTCTCTTGATATCTCCTGACTTTCCAAGACAACAAAATACACTTACGGATAAAATGGGCGGTAGTTGATCCAGGCTAACTTATTGTTGTTTCCTAACATGTTTAGAACAGACACGAAGAAATTTCAGAATGAGGAGGAGTAATCAGTCCATGTAATGATGAATTACTATTACATAGATAGACTCTAAATGAATATAATATAACAAAGTCGATTTCGTCGCCAATAAGTTCATATGATATTAATTAATCAGGGAATCTTAATTAATTTATTTATCTATTTTCTTATTTATTTATTCATTGTTTCATATTATTAACCAAATTATGGCTTATTATATTCCCGTCTTCTTTTCTGAGTTAAAAAATGATTTTTTTTCATTTTCTTAAAAAAAAAGAATGAAAAATGAAGTAAATCCTTTCCGTGGTGCCACTTTGACGTTTACCGGTTTAAAGATCAATAATCATTGTATCGATACAACAGAAGATAACGATAAATTATATATCTATTTCTGGTCTTTCGTCTGTTACTTCCGTTACTTGAAATTGATATAAGTAAAAACAGTGATAACGTTTTTTTTTTCTCTCGTGGACGATATCCTGAATTTTCCTGAAAGCTCGACTTTAATGAAGTTGAGACTTTGTACAACATTTCCTGTACTTACGAACTGAAAGTACATTTCTTGAGATTTACTGTAGTGGCGCACCGTTATGGAGACTAGAACGGTTAGCAGGTGTTTGCCAATAACCTAGTGTAGTAAAAATATCTTTTTTATGAAGCCTATTTTAATGGTACGCGCGTGGATATGTCCAAATTAATTGTCAACTGTGGTACACATATATCACTTACATGGGAAATAAAGGAGATTCGCCCAAGAATTGTACAGGACTCAGGTGTCTTCAAATCAGTGTCCATCGACTGGTGATGCTGACATGGTTTCCCGCCATCTGTGGTCGTCTGTATCACAACACCTTATTCCACTTTACGACACTAAACCGGCAGACGAACCACTTTACGATACCAGTTGACCAACGCCTTGGTTTCAGTTCTAACTTTGTCCTATGCTTGAGCTTATCAACAACTCGTTTTTCCTTTTTGTATTTTCTACTTACCCGTGGGTTGCTCTCGTGTACTTTGTGTTTAAACCGACTGTGAAAACTCTTTATCGTTAATCTGTTGTCATGTGCCAGAAAAAAAGCTGATAATTATAATTTGATGATGTTATTCATTAAAGAAATCCTTAATCTACTTAATCTACTTACAAACGTATTTTTATGTGCACTGCTTTTTTAAGTATAGAACTTTCGTGGCTCATCAGGTATAGAAAGGCTGAATATTTCTAGAACGCCATTAACTGGAATATCATGAAATCATACAATTTCTGCATGGTGAGCGAGTTTTTCTTCCTACTATATATTTTCCATTTCTGGAAAGCAACATCCATGCATCCCCAATGTGGTGTTTTACACCTCGCATTTGATATTAAAGGGCCTGTTCCCAATATAACGATATTCGGGCGAAATGTCAACCGACAGAAAAGTCATAACACGGGATTTCAAGAGATGCAGGTTGATGAAAAGTATGGGAAAATTTGACTGTCGTCATGGTGATCTTAGTGTTATGTTGTTGCTTTAAGAAAGTGACATTAATTACTCAGAATGATCATTTACATGGCGGCTGTCATCGATAAAGCAGAGGATGCTTACTCTTCTGAAACACATGGGTTTATCATCTGAAGTCAAGTAACTCTTTATTCAGTCAATATTTTTTCAGACAATTTCTTCTTCGTCGGTTTGAGTGATAAACAGATAATAGACCAGTTCTTAACATAATGATCATATTTCACTTCATTTGAACTCATTACTTCTCTTGTTAGGTATAGAAATCAATGACAATAAATCCCCACAAAAATAGATGATTTTTAAAGTAACCAGAGAAAGGTTAACAGCAGACAATGTATTTCTCTGTCTATGCTAAAGTCTCACAGACGGTGTTTCCTAGTTACCAGTAAACACTGAAAGTAAAAAAAAAATTATACAAAAATCAAATGTTTTCATTATCTTCATTTTTTAATATGTAAACGATTTATATATATATATATATCTATCTACTAGATTCCTGATGAAATTATTAATAAACAACTATTTCATGAAGTAATTAAAAAAAAGCCTGTTCGAACAATAATATTTTGTACTTGGAAACAAAAATTCTGTTTATAAAATAAAATAACACAGTATATGATTAACAAATATAGATGGCAGACACTGCTGGTGGAGTTTCCTAGGGTTGTCGTAATCTTTCTGTCACGTTTTAAGTCCTACACGTGTACTACTGATATTATCAGATGTATAGACCGCACCTTCCCGTCTAGATTTTGTCATTTCTTTCGATCACTTTGGATTTTCCTCAGAAGCCTTCACAATGTAGGGCATGAGCATCACTGACAGGTCTTCGAAAGCTGTATGATGGATTTATTTGTGTATTTATTGATGTGCAATAAACAGTGCTGTTGATTTGTGTGCCTTTTGTGTACTCTATAGAACATCGAGGACAAAGTATAACTGTAGAGATGAATAACAACAGATCCAGATCGATTAGGGTGATAAAATACCCCCATGACGTATAAAAACGGTATTGAATAACAAATTAGATTACCATAAAAAAACATATTAATTTTTTTAAAACAATAAAAAAAACATAAATAAAACGTAAGATTAAGTGATTCCTACGGTATAGAAGTATGTGATTTCTGAACATTTTTTTATCGAAGAAAATAAATAATAACGAAATAGAAATAAGTTGAAAATCACAAAATTAAAATCCAACGAGAATGTAAAATTTTGCATCATATATGTTACTGTAAACTTATTAATTTTTGCGGGAAATTTAGTTACGACGACTTCGAGGGCTCTGAATCTAATGATTTATAATTCTGATGAAAATAGTTTTATTGAGCTGTATTTATCTGTGAAACCAAATGTCTACGAGACTTTTAGAAACTCCATTCAAATTTAGTCTGAAAAATATGCAATTATACATTTAATGTTTGTCTTATAATCACGTAGAAGTGTTTTGATTAAGAGTGAATACTTTCCGCCGAGACAACTGATACCATGAATTTGGAAATAAAATGGAAGTAATGTTTTTCAAAGTTTTTCTGAACGCCTTTCGCTGATTTAGAGATCGGGAATGCTTAAATACAGCAGGAGCTTACTTTCGGAACTCCGCCTTTTCTTGTTTTGAGCTCGGAGTATTTATTGTACATGGCCCTCGGGTTGTTGAAGTGACCTCTGACCCGCTGTAGAAGTCTGGGATGTTTGGTAACTAATTACACTCCCCTTAGACCAGAATAATGGACAAAATATTTATCATGACTTGTTAAAAATCGATCCTGGATTTTATTTTGGTGAACTTCTTAACTTAACACCATATGTCGAGTATTTAGTGTTAATACATGGTGGGTGATAACTAACAGTAGAGGATGACAATATGTACGCTACCTTCGATCACTAATGATAATTTGTTTAAACTGCACACATGATGTATATGAATAAAGCATTAGAGCTTTCGTCTCTGAGTCTTTATAATGCTTAATATTTATAATATTCAATATCGAAATATTACTTCAACAGAGTTGACGTTATTTCAATTCTAGCGGTATTTTAATTGAACCTGCGACCACTACTGCAATAATGCTTTTTACTATTGAAATAATATTTCAATTTTGAACATTATTTCAACAGGGGTTTCAATAATGCTTAATAATTAGCCTAGATGCTAATACATAATTCGACGTGTTGTTTGTAGTTATTTTTTAGATATATTAAACCAAATACTGTGACTGCAACCTTTATATTTGAATATACATGTAGATATTGCCGTATGCTCAACAATTTAAGCTCTTAACCTGTCTGACATAGACGGACTGTTAAATGGAGCTAACTTCATTATACAGCTGTTTATTCTGTATGTAAATTAGTGTTTTAACGTGATATTCACGTGTGTGTCTTTTGTACAATCCTTGAACAAAGAAGAGGAATTCAGTTTTAGTAGTAAACAAACAAACAAACAAAATATCGATTACGAGTGACAATGCTAGGATGTTAAGTCTTTACACTGCTCGAGCTTGCCATCCTTGAGAGAAATCGTTCTCTCACCGTCTGCTAGACTTCCACGACACGCCCCTTTTATGGATTTGTGCCAGAAATAGCGGATATTCCGCTAATTTGGCGGGAAAATAAGCATTTCTGTTACAATATAATAGAAAAGGGCTGACCCAAGGGACGAGTCATTAATTAGGAATTAAAGGGCACACTAACATGGATGAGGGGCTTGGACAGAAAGGGAACACACTTAGATAATTGTAACACGAGAACCAAGGCAGAGGGGAAAGTTATTTAGATTTATTTGAAAAAAAAATAATAAAAAAGAGAATAATTTTTGATATCATTCAGTTATAAAAAACAATTTTAAAATTTTGCCGACTTTACAGTTTGAAACGGTTGGTATCATTTTGTATCCGAAGTTCTGTAACGAGTTTCAATTTTTTCGTTTATTTAACAAATTTATCGTATGCTCGATATACGCAACTATGTTGCCATGACTTTTGATGACGTCATAATTTTATGATGAAATCATAACTGGCGAACTAACGTATGATTCGTGTTGGAAATGATGTTATGGATTCATAAAAAAGGCCCCTTATAACATCTAAAATGAAACAGATAAAGGGATATCATTTTATGCTGTCTCGCTTTTTCAAAAATCATACTTGATTTTGGAGTTTTGAATCGCCGAGGAAATATTAAAGATAACGCACATTGCCGACAAAAAACAGAACAAAAAAACCCCAAAAGAAACCCGATTGATGAGTTATTTATCAGAGGGTGAATGTAACTTATTAAAACAAAATATTAGACATCCACCCAGCATCGTAAGGATGAGCGACACGGTTTGGTAAATAATAATGTATCTAACTGACAAAGTTAAAAGGAGAAAATAGCATAATAGAAGGTGATATCTACTTAACAGGTCACATCTAAAGACAGCGACACAACCGAAAAATCGGCAATAAAAATTAATTTACTGGGCATTGTAAAAGTCAGTGCTACAGCTTAAAGATACGAAAATAATTAATAGACTAGGCATCGGAAAAAGACATTAAGATCATTTAAAAAAGGACAAGAATAATCATTTTAATGAAAATGCCTAGCATTGCCTGGTAAAACATAGTTCAGGTTTATAACTTACCGAAATAACGGACAAGGGCAATTGATTTACCGAACTATGAACAAGGTGGTATAGCTTGGTTAGAAACAAGAATAATGAACGTATTGGACGTTATTTGTATATTTGCATACATAACTTTCATTACTCTTCCGGAACACCTGGTCTTATTCTCCAAGCACTGTTTTCATCACTGAACAAAGTTTCATTTAATATACATGAGTGTCAATTAGTATTCTATTATCCTGTTGGTATTTTTATATGGCTTGAAAAAATAGTTTTGATTTTTAAAAATCAGTTTAACAATATAAAAAAGTTAGATACATTTGTTTTGGGTTTAAAAATGTTAATAATTGGCTAAGTTTACAAAAACTACTTTTTAGAATAATCTAGTTATTTATTATTCACGTCAAACTTACAAACCTTAACCAACACTATAGAAATTTCCTTGCATAGAAAAATATAATGAAATAAAAAGTAAAATAAAAATAAATAAATACATAATGTTTATAATATATCAGGAGATTAAACGTCAGGTCAAGTCAGATTTTAAGTTGGAGATAAATCTGAATTACCAGCTGCTGACACGGAGTTAGGACCAAGTCGATATTGAAGAACTCTCTAATTTTATTTTGAACGGCACACTAAGTAGATTTTGAGTTGTAAGTGTATTAGGGGAACACTACTGACACCTAATATCGTACAAAGGACACAGTCAATAGCACATTCCTTTTCAAATTTAGAATTAGACACTGTAGAGCGAAATTATTAATTAAATTGCATTACAAAGCTGTTTCATCCTTCTAGGACTTGTCAGTGATGCTAAGGGTCTAAATGATGAAATCTAGGAGCCGATTGAGGAAAACAAAATTTACCAAAGAAATATCAAGACCTAGACTGCAAGGCTCACTAGCCTAATAATTCAATCATTTTTTTATAAATCCAATAATTTCAAAAGAACGTCAAGAACATGTATAAATTCTTAAACGTGCTCCTTTCTAAGGAATTAAAACGTGTCATGCAGGTGACGGCAAACCGGGGACTAAATGTCCACCAACAGTGTCTACCACCTGCAATCTTGAAGGTTGTACAGAAGACACACTACTGGATAGATATATACCTTAGTCATATTTAATGTGATACAATAGGTAGATTTCTCACTAACTTTTGGGAATAATACATTACAACATTCATTAACACATTAACGCAAGATTAGCTGATATCGTGACGTCATTTGTTTGTGAGATACGATGTAAACTTAGGATGTAAAAATCTATGTTTGCTCACAAGGGCAGATAACTCTATATTACGAAAAGACGGAATTCGTTTTCTTGATTTTATAAGCATACCAAGTAACATAGAACAGATGACATTTCCGAGAATGACAACCACGAAGATTGAAGGTAACCCTTTAATGTACAGATTTTTTTTAATTAATTCATAAAAAGGAACAGAATATACACTCGGCGCTCGTTTGAAGTGACCAAATATGTGGTAATGATGAAATTTTAATTATCGGGCGAGCTTACCTACCTTTCTAGTATTTGACGTTAATTTTAATAAATATTGTTTTTTTTTCTTGGTCGCCTTATAGATTTCAAAATTTAGGTCAAATAAGGACATAACAGTACTATGATTCAGGTAAACTGTTCCCTGACTCCACTGTATCTATAAAGATATAACAGTACTATGATTCAGGTAAACTGTTTCCTGACTCCACTGCATCTACGTATAACTATGTATTGACAGGTGCTATTCGCTTGTGTGTCATGTTAAACATTGTATAATGTTTTGCTTCTGGTGTGAAGTTAAAGACAAACTAGAATCGTGATATTTTTAACATCTGTTAACTTGCTCTGAATCAACTGTACAACAGAAAGTTATATTCTTAAATGGTACATGAGATAAGAACTTTTAAGATATTGTTACTTCAAAAGAAAAATAATTGGAACTGTTCATTCTAGGTATCACTGAGCTGACATTGATATTGACCAATGGTTAAAATTGATAAAGTGTACACGTAGTATTTAATGGGTAAGTTGTAGAGGGAGATTAGACATTGCTATTTTGGGTAAAGTTTAGAGTTTGGCAATGGTTTCAATGGGTAAAACGTAGAGTTTGGCAATGGTTTCAATGGGTAAAACGTAGAGTTTGGCAATGGTTTCAATGGGTAAAACGTAGAGTTTGGCAATGGTTTCAATGGATAAAACGTAGAGTTTGGCATTGGTTTTACTGGGAAAGTGTAGAGAGTTTGGCATTGGTTTTACTGGGAAAGTGTAGAGAGTTTGGCATTGGTTTTACTGGGAAAGTGTAGAGAGTTTGGCATTGGTTTTACCGGGAAAGTGTAGAGAGTTTGGCATTGGTTTTACCGGGAAAGTGTAGAGAGTTTGGCATTGGTTTTACCGGGAAAGTGTAGAGAGTTTGGCATTGGTTTTACCGGGAAAGTGTAGAGAGTTTGGCATTGGTTTTACTGGGAAAGTGTAGAGAGTTTGGCATTGGTTTTACTGGGAAAGTGTAGAGAGTTTGGCGTTGGTTTTACCGGGAAAGTGTAGAGAGTTTGGCGTTGGTTTTACCGGGAAAGTGTAGAGAGTTTGGCGTTGGTTTTACCGGGAAAGTGTAGAGAGTTTGGCATTGGTTTTACCGGGAAAGTGTAGAGAGTTTGGCATTGGTTTTACCGGGAAAGTGTAGAGAGTTTGGCATTGGTTTTACCGGGAAAGTGTAGAGAGTTTGGCATTGGTTTTACCGGGAAAGTGTAGAGAGTTTGGCATTGGTTTTACTGGGAAAGTGTAGAGAAAATTTGATATTGATTTTACAGAGACGTTATTGTTTTCTCACGAGGCTGAATTTATCAAAGAGCTTTTCAAAATAAGTCACAGAGAACTCGCAAAGTCGTTTGATTTCGCTTTCATGTATATTTATGGTGCGTTGTCTTTATATAACAAGATATTTAATGATCACGTTCATCGTATATACCAGAATTAGACATCAAAGACACGGCAGACCTTATACTTCAGCCGCTTGTCGTAATACCAACATAGACAGCTTCCCACTAAATTGTATGATAAGCGTGATGATTTCAGGTTCCTTATTGTGTAGTTTCCATTTCTGGATAGCAATATCCCTGAATCCCCAACCGTTTGTATTTACATATCGCAGTTGATTCGATATTCAAGGGCCTATAACCATTATCATGATTTTTGCGCAAGAATTCCTCAACTAACGGCAAACTCGTATTAAAGCCTTTCAAAAGAAGTATGCTGATAAATAATTTTGAAGTTTAACGGTCGTCATAGTGATCTCATTGAGAAATATTCTATTTTTGTATATGAAGCTGGACGTGTTTGATGATTTTTTTTTGTTGGTTTCGTTGTTTTATACCTTGTTTCGTCGATGAGTCAGAAGACGCTGACTCTTCCGGAGCGCATGCTATTCTTCTGTTTGTGCTTTTTTAAAGTCTCCGTGTAAATATTTATTCTGCTCATATTTTGTCCTGATTTTACTGAATTTGAGTTTGGATTATAATTGATATTTTGGTTTTTGTTGTCCTAGTTTTATTGAATTTTAGTTTGGTTTATGGTTATGTTGATATGTTAGCGTTTTCTTGATGTTTTGTTATCAAGGAAATTAAATCGAAATAAAGATTATATTTCATTTTAGATATTTTTGATTTCGCAGTCTCAGATTAAATTCATGATATGGAAAGCTTTTACCTGATTAAGTGATGCAAGAACATATTTTATGTTCTGTTAATGCCTGTAGGTATCGAATTTCCTCAATTTCAAGTGTGTTCTATTTTATAAGGCATGTGTATATACTGTTAAAATATTATTTTTGTGAGAGGTTTAATTTTATCGATTTCATGAGTACCCTAAATCAACAAATTAATATATTGAAGAAGTGTTAAGATAAGTACAAGTAGATTTATTGAGCTATAATGATGCACGAAGCCGACAGTCTGCGAAATCGAATTTTGTTTAAAAAAAACAAAAACAAAAACAAAAAAATACACAAATATTGAGGTTTATGAAAATATATGATATTACTACTTATTTCCGTGATATTATTTAATGTTGTTATTTATTGTGGCAGATTTAATGTTTACGATATATAAGTTATACACGTTAATGCTGTCTTCTCACAAAACAACTGAAATATAAAATTCTATCTCTTAACGGAAAATGATTTCTAACCAAATTAGCGGTATTATATTTAGATACTTTTGATTCTGAACTGACAATATGGCACATTAACGTTTTTTTTGACAGATGACAAAAGCAGCGAGAGAAATAAAACTATTCCATTTTTGGGAAATACATCATTTACCAATTACTACAGAAAAACGAAAGGCAGCGACATTTATGTCGGAGAATTCTAGGTTTGACATTTCCATACAATATAAACACGATCTTCAAACTCCAACAAACGTGACGTGTAAAAGGAAACTAATCGATAATCCAGACTGGTAAGACGCGGAGGAAGCCTTCTGAAAGAGTGACAAAACTCTGCCAATGAGAGCGACGGAGGAAGGGCTTATTGGTTACAATAAAACCAAATATTAAGATATTTGGGGAGGGGTTAGTGTGATTGGGGATATCTGACTGTCTGGGGCCACATCATTCTTGTCACGTGAAGTGGTCTCAGCAAGTACACTCCATTTTTGTCCGTCTTCGTTCTAAGATATCTATCTTTTTTCACAGGAGGAATGTGAATGGGTTTACGAATTACCAACGACGTTTGGTAATGATAACAGGTACTTTAAGTTTTAAAATTTGTCTGGGAGGAACGACAACAAACCATTTCGCATGAATAAATGATTTAGGAACCAGCCTATATACGGACTTACTGGAAACCACCATATCTGATACAGGTAAGGTACAAGATACTTATTTGAACTAAAATTCTTCATATATTCATACACAGACGCTTTGTTGATAGTTCTTTATATCAACACCATTACTTTCTATAACGATATATATATATTGTAATTTTCAATGATTGTCCTTACAAACAATTGTAAAAATATAAGTTTTGTCATTAGTGACAGATATCTACCAAAATTGAGTTTTATAAGTATTGTCTATCACTCGAGTAGCCTTGTCTTCAGCTTAATCGAACTTTATATCTCCAAAATAAAAAAAAATTCTGCTCTCCAAACACAAATCATTTCTATTGAATGTGAAATACATTGATAATAATCTATTAAAATATCGTACTTAAATATATATTACAGTGTTAGTTAACATTATAACCTGTAGATTACTTTTATAAATGTTCATTACTGTAAATATGCTATCCCTGGTAAGGTTATCTTATTGGATCGATAACACATGATATAATGTAGAAAGATAACACATAACATACTGTATATAGATTACACATAACATACTGTATATAGATAACACATTATGTACTGTATATAGAGAACACAATATGTACTGTATATAGATTACACATAACATACTGTATATAGATAACACATTATGTACTGTATATAGAGAACACAATATGTACTGTATATAGATTACACATAACATACTGTATATAGATTACACAATATGTACTGTATATAGATAACACAATATGTACTGTATATAGATTACACATAATGTACTGTATATAGATAACACAATATGTACTGTATATAGATTACACAATATGTACTCTATATAGATAACACAATATGTACTGTATATAGATTACACAATATGTACTGTATATAGATTACACATAACATACTGCATATAGATTACACATTATGTACTGTATATAGATTACACATAACAAACTCTATATAGATTACACATAACATACTGTATATAGATTACACAATATGTACTGTATATAGATTACACAATATGTACTGTATATAGATTACACATAACATACTGTATATAGATTACACATAACATACTGTATATAGATTACACATAACATACTGTATATAGATTACACATAACATACTGTATATAGATAACACAACATGTACTGTATATAGATAACACAATATGTACTGTATATAGATTACACATAACATACTGTATATAGATTACACAATATGTACTGTATATAGAGAACACAATATGTACTGTATATAGATTACACAATATGTACTGTATATAGATTACACATAACATACTGTATATAGATTACACAATATGTACTGTATATAGATAACACAATATGTACTGTATATAGATTACACATAACATACTGTATATAGATAACACAATATGTACTGTATATAGATTACAATATGTACTGTATATAGATTACACATTATGTACTGTATATAGATTACACATTATGTACTGTATATAGATTACACATAATGTACTGTATATAGATTACACATAATGTACTGTATATAGATAACACAATATGTACTGTATATAGATAACACAATATGTACTGTATATAGATAACACAATATGTACTGTATATAGATTACACAATATGTACTGTATATAGATTACACATAACATACTGTATATAGATTACACATAACATACTGTATATAGATTACACAATATGAACTGTATATAGATTACACAATATGAACTGTATATAGATAACACAATATGTACTGTATATAGATTACACATAACATACTGTATATAGATTACACATAACATACTGTATATAGATTACACAATATGAACTGTATATAGATAACACAATATGTACTGTATATAGATTACACATAACATACTGTATATAGATTACACATAACATACTGTATATAGATAACACATAACATACTGTATATAGATAACACATAATACTTATTATTGGAGGGGCTGTAGATGGCATTGATATAATGTGTATTGCCAATATATATATATATATATATATATAATAAGTTAGGTTGTTAAGGAATCATACAGGTATATATATATATATAACAAGTTAGGTTGTTAAGGAATCATACAGGTATATATATATATATATATATATATAACAAGTTAGGTTGTTAAGGAATCATACAGGTATAAGATTATAGAAAATTATTGTTACATAAACTACCTTTCTGTTAAGCTTACACTACTTTAAAAAATATTAAAGGCACCAGTTGTACGAGGAAATATGAATATTTTTTACTTATAAGAACTGAGGCAAATAATTAAAATAAAATAGATATATAACACTGTCACAGAAATAGTGATGTTTCTTATATAACACTGTCACATGATTCTTATATAACACTGTCACAGAAATAGTGATGTTTCTTATATAACGATGTCACAGAAATAGTGATGTTTCTTATATAACACTGTCTCACAGAAATAGTGATGTTTCTTATATAACACTGTCACAGAAATAGTGTTGTTTCTTATATAACGGTGTTACAGAAATAGTGATGTTTCTTATATAACACTGTCACAGAAATAGTGATGTTTCTTATATAACGATGTCACAGCGATAGTGATGTTTCTTATATAACACTGTCTCACAGAGATAGTGATGTTTCTTATATAACGATGTCACAGAAATAGTGATGTTTCTTATATAACGATGTCACAGAAATAGTGATGTTTCTTATATAACGATGTCACAGAAATAGTGATGTTTCTTATATAACACTGTCACAGAAATAGTGATGTTTCTTATATAACGGTGTCTCACAGAAATAGTGATGTTTCTAATATAACGATGTCACAGAAATAGTGATGTTTCTAATATAACGATGTCACAGAAATAGTGATGATTCTTATATAACACTGTCTCACAGAAATAGTGATGATTCTTATTCTTATATAACATATGATGTCACAGAAATAGTGATGTTTCTTATATAACACTGTCTCACAGAAATAGTGATGTTTCTTATATAACACTGTCACAGAAATAGTGATGTTTCTTATATAACGATGTCACAGAAATAGTGATGTGTCTTATATAACGATGTCACAGAGATAGTGATGTGTCTTATATAACGATGTCACAGAAATAGTGATGATTCTTATATAACACTGTCACAGAAATAGTGATGTTTCTTATATAACGATGTCACAGAGATAGTGATGTTTCTTATATAACGATGTCACAGAAATAGTGATGATTCTTATATAACGATGTCTCACAGAAATAGTGATGATTCTTATATAACGATGTCACAGAAATAGTGATGTTTCTTATATAACACTGTCACAGAAATAGTGATGTTTCTTATATAACACTGTCTCACAGAAATAGTGATGATTCTTATATAACACTGTCACAGAAATAGTGATGTTTCTTATATAACGATGTCACAGAAATAGTGATGTTTCTTATATAACACTGTCTCACAGAAATAGTGATGATTCTTATATAACACTGTCACAGAAATAGTGATGTTTCTTATATAACACTGTCATGTTTCTTATATAACACTGTCTCACAGAAATAGTGATGTTTCTTATATAACGGTGTCTCACAGAAATAGTGATGTCGATGTCACAGAAATAGTGATGATTCTTATATAACGGTGTCTCACAGAAATAGTGATGTTTCTAATATAACGATGTCACAGAAATAGTGATGATTCTTATATAACACTGTCTCACAGAAATAGTGATGTTTCTTATATAACGGTGTCACAGAAATAGTGATGATTCTTATATAACGGTGTCACAGAAATAGTGATGATTCTTATATAACACTGTCACAGAAATAGTGATGTTTCGTATATAACGGTGTCACAGAAATAGTGATGATTCTTATATAACGATGTCACAGAAATAGTGATGATTCTTATATAACACTGTCACAGAAATAGTGATGTTTCTTATATAACGATGTCACAGAAATAGTGATGATTCTTATATAACGATGTCACAGAAATAGTGATGATTCTTATATAACACTGTCACAGAAATAGTGATGTTTCTTATATAACACTGTCTCACAGAAATAGTGATGTTTCTTATATAACACTGTCTCACAGAAATAGTGATGTTTCTTATATAACACTGTCACAGAAATAGTGATGTTTCTTATATAACACTGTCTCACAGAAATAGTGATGTTTCTAATATAACGATGTCACAGAAATAGTGATGTTTCTTATATAACACTGTCTCACAGAAATAGTGATGTTTCTTATATAACACTGTCACAGAAATAGTGATGTTTCTTATATAACACTGTCTCACAGAAATAGTGATGTTTCTAATATAACGATGTCACAGAAATAGTGATGTTTCTTATATAACACTGTCTCACAGAAATAGTGAGGTTTCTTATATAACAATGTCACAGAAATAGTGATGATTCTTATATAACACTGTCTCACAGAAATAGTGATGTTTCTTATATAAAGGTGTCTCACAGAAATAGTGATGTTTCTTATATAACGGTGTCACAGAAATAGTGATGTTTCGTATATAACGGTGTCACAGAAATAGTGATTTTTCTTATATAACACTGTCTCCCAGAAATAGTGATGTTTCTTATATAACACTGTCACAGAAATAGTGATGTTTCTTAAATAACTATGTCACAGAAATAGTGATGATTTTTATATAACACTGTCACAGAAATAGTGATGATTCTTATATTTCTATGTGTTATGCCTTACACAACAATGTCTTTAAAATACCAATGATCTTATCATGGCAAAATAATAAAAAGTTTCACAGAAATAGAAATATCACAGAAAAAAAAATCATTCTCGCGGAAAAAAAAGCTCACAAAAATATCAATAACTCCTAACTCCTACAAATTATACATAGAATTTAGTGCTTTAACAGATTTTGGTGTAGTTGTGATTTAAAACATCACCGATCGATCGTAAAATATTTATCACTTTCGCTCACTAATCGTTGTGTGTCGATCATGTTGCGGGTTTAAATTGGACAATGGTTCGAATTCTATAGACTTGTAATACTGATTTCATGGTCGTCGAGGATTCTCATAACCTCTCCCATGAACACTCCCTGAGACTGTTACTTGGGATGTATTGCTCGATATTTAAACAATATTTCGAATCCGACGATCAGTACTTTCTCTTCCTTAGAGACGGCATTGAGTTCCTGGACACCGCATCAAAAACATTTTATCGCAAAACAACCGCAAGATGTGATGTTTAAGTAGATGGTGCACCTCATCATAGTATGTGATGTGATTCAAAGTGACAATATATGTAAAAAGATAAGATTTTGAGCTTTTTGAACTTTTGCTTAAATTTGAATTTTGATATTTCCTTGTAAATCTCACTGTTGAGGAATAAAAGAATTGATGATGAACTTTTATGATAAAAGATCGAACATTTCGTCGAGGAAAATATTCTCCCGAGGGGGATATTCTTACCACCCTCCCGAGGGGGATATTCTTACCATTCTCCCGAGGGGGATATTCTTACCACCCTTCCGAGGGGGATATTCTTACCACCCTCCCGAGGGGGATATTCTTACCACTCTCCCGAGGGGGATATTCTTACCACCCTCCCGAGGGGGATATTCTTACCACCCTCCCGAGGGGGATATTCTTACCACTCTCCCGAGGGGGATATTCTTACCACCCTCCCGAGGGGGATATTCTTACCACCCTCCCGAGGGGGATATTCTTACCACACTCACGAGGGGGATAATCTTACCACCATCCCGAGGGGGTGGGGTGGGGTGGGGGTATTCTTACCATTCTCCCGAGGGGGATATTCTTACCACACTCCCGAGGGGGTGGGGTGGGGGTATTCTTACCATTCTCCCAAGGGGGATATTCTTACCACACTCCCGAGGGGGTGGGGTGGGGTGGGGGTATTCTTACCATTCTCCCGAGGGGATAATCTTACCACTCTCTCTAAGGGGGAGGTTCTATTACTCAGGAATTCCATACGTCTGTTACTTCTGAACCTGGTTATGACGCAAGCGAAATTATATAATTGAGAAAGCTGATAAGTCTGTTATTTATAAACCTTGTTATGACATTAACTAAGTTATATTATTGAGGAAGCTGATATGCCTGTTACTCCTAAACCTGGTTAAAAGGGTTAAATCGTGAAGCACGTGCCTGTTATTTAATAAGATCACTATAACGTTAATCAGGTTTTGTCAAGGAAGGTTACCACTAAACATTTGTATATTTCTGATGATTTATGTCCCTATAATGTACATTTAATGAAACTGCATCACTGTACCCATGTCCCTATAATGTACATTTAATGAAACTGCATCACTGTACCCACGTCCCCATAATGTACATTTAATGAAATTGCATCACTGTACCCACGTCCCTATAATGTACATTTAATGAAACTGCATCACTGTACCCATGTCCCTATAATGTACATTTAATGAAACTGCATCACTGTACCCACGTCCCCATAATGTACATTTAATGAAATTGCATCACTGTACCCACGTCCCTATAATGTACATTTAATGAAACTGCATCACTGTACCCATGTCCCTATAATGTACATTTAATGAAACTGCATCACTGTACCCACGTCCCTATAATGTACATTTAATGAAATTGCATCACTGTACCCACGTCCCTATAATGTACATTTAATGAAATTGCATCACTGTACCCACGTCCCTATAATGTACATTTAATGAAATTGCACCACTGTACCCACGTCCCTATAATGTACATTTAATGAAATTGCATCACTGTACCCACGTCCCTATAATGTACATTTAATGAAATTGCATCACTGTACCCACGTCCCTATAATGTACATTTAATGAAATTGCATCACTGTACCCACGTCCCTATAATGTACATTTAATGAAATTGCATCACTGTACCCACGTCCCTATAATGTACATTTAATGAAATTGCATCACTGTACCCATGTCCCTATAATGTACATTTAATGAAACTGCATCACTGTACCCACGTCCCTATAATGTACATTTAATGAAACTGCATCACTGTACCCACGTCCCTATAATGTACATTTAATGAAATTGCATCACTGTACCCACGTCCCTATAATGTACATTTAATGAAATTGCACCACTGTACCCACGTCCCTATAATGTACATTTAATGAAATTGCATCACTGTACCCACGTCCCTATAATGTACATTTAATGAAATTGCATCACTGTACCCACGTCCCTATAATGTACATTTAATGAAATTGCATCACTGTACCCACGTCCCTATAATGTACATTTAATGAAATTGCATCACTGTACCCACGTCCCTATAATGTACATTTAATGAAATTGCATCACTGTACCCACGTCCCTATAATGTACATTTAATGAAATTGCATCACTGTACCCACGTCCCTATAATGTACATTTAATGAAATTGCATCACTGTACCCATGTCCCTATAATGTACATTTAATGAAACTGCATCACTGTACCCACGTCCCTATAATGTACATTTAATGAAATTGCATCACTGTACCCACGTCCCTATAATGTACATTTAATGAAATTGCATCACTGTACCCACGTCCCTATAATGTACATTTAATGAAATTGCATCACTGTACCCACGTCCCTATAATGTACATTTAATGAAATTGCATCACTGTACCCATGTCCCTATAATGTACATTTAATGAAATTGCATCACTGTACCCATGTCCCTATAATGTACATTTAATGAAATTGCATCACTGTACCCATGTCCCCATAATGTACATTTAATGAAATTGCATCACTGTACCCATGTCCCCATAATGTACATTTAATGAAACTGCATCACTGTACCCATGTCCCTATAATGTACATTTAATGAAATTGCATCAATGTACCCACGTCCCTATAATGTACATTTAATGAAATTGCATCACTGTACCCATGTCCCTATAATGTACATTTAATGAAATTGCATCACTGTACCCATGTCCCTATAATGTACATTTAATGAAATTGCATCACTGTACCCATGTCCCTATAATGTACATTTAATGAAATTGCATCACTGTACCCACGTCCCCATAATGTACATTTAATGAAATTGCATCACTGTACCCACGTCCCCATAATGTACATTTAATGAAATTGCATCACTGTACCCATGTCCCCATAATGTACATTAAATGAAATTGCATCACTGTACTCACGTCCCCATAATGTACATTAAATGAAATTGCATCACTGTACCCACGTCCCCATAATGTACATTTAATGAAATTGCATCACTGTACCCATGTCCCCATAATGTACATTTAATGAAATTGCATCAATGTACCCATGTCCCCATAATGTACATTTAATGAAATTGCATCACTGTACCCATGTCTCTATAATGTATAATGTTTTTTCATGTTATAAAAGTCATCCTTGTTGGCCCGAGTAATAGAGTACGAGGGATGTCGAAGGAAATCAAGTGTTAGAGTACGAGGGTTGTCGGAGGGAATCGAGTGATAGAGTACGAGGGGTGTCGGAGTGTTAGAGTACGAGGGGTGTCGGTGTGATAGAGTACGAGGGGTGTCGGAGGGAATCGAGTGATAGAGTACGAGGGGTGTCGGAGTGATAGAGTACGAGGGGTATCGGAGTGATAGAGTACGAGGGGTGTCGGAGTGATAGTGTACGAGGGATGTCGGAGGAAATCGAGTGATAGAGTACGAGGGGTGTCGAAGTGATAGAGTACGAGAAGTGTCGGAGGAAATCGAGTGATAGAGTACGAGGGGTGTCGGAGGGAATCGAGTGATAGAGTACGAGGGGTGTCGGAGTGATAGAGTACGAGGGGCATCGGAGGGAATCAAGTACGAGGGGTATCGGAGTGATAGATTACGAGGGGTGTCGGAGGAAATCGAGTGATAGAGTACGAGGGGTGTCGGAGTGATAGAGTACGAGGGGTGTCGGAGGAAATCGAGTACGAGGGGTGTCGGAGTGATAGAGTACGAGGGGTGTCGGAGGAAATCGAGGGGTGTCGGAGGAAATCGAGTACGAGGGGTGTCGGAGTGATAGAGTACGAGGGGTGTTGGAGGAAATCGAGTGATAGAGTACGAGGGATGTCGGAGGAAATCGAGTGATAGTCATCCTATTACTCGTCAGTGATGCTACATCATACAGCTGTTTTGTCCTTCTATGACTTATCAGTGATGCTACATCATACAGCTGTTTCGTCCTTCTAGGACTGGTCAGTGATGGAAACATCATACAGCTGTTTCGTCCTTCTAGGACTCGTCAGTGATGCTACATCATACAGCTGTTTCGTTCTTCCAGGACTCGTCAGTGACATCATGAACCTAGGATGTTATTGAAAAAAAAACTGGATAGAAAAATGGAAAACCTGATTTACAATTCTAATATGAACACTTTTATGGGAAAGAGAATATAACAATATTTCTACGTGATATTTTTGGGATGTGATTAATCAGTTTTAGATATAAGTGATACATTCTTCATATCACAATCACCAGTAAATCAAAAATTAATGATATAAACAAAATAATGTTAAGCTTATGTTATTTATAGATGTGTTCAATTCTCAAAGTCAGGATTGAAATTTCAAACTAATTTGGATGAGACAGATGTTAATACAAGACATCGCTGGATATTCTTGTGGTCGGAATATGCTCCGCCATCTGGCTTTTAAATCTATAAATAGAAGCTCTTGGATTTCATTTCATTTTCTGCTAATATGAAAATATTTCGCTAACAGCCACACCAGCTGTTGTAATTGGAGATTTTAAGACTAGTCAGCTTAAGATGACAAAAAGAAATAACAGTCTTTTGACAAATCATGAGATTCGAAACGATAATAATTCAAAATTGTGTTAAACACTGGTAAATAGCATAATAAAGATAGAAAACTTGATAACAGCCACGATGGATGATCACTTTTAAGTTCTCTATGAGTTTATTGTCAAGATGACAATCATCAGACCAGGGAGAGATTGTGATGTAAACAGAGGTGGGAGGCTGTCTGATAGAAATAATGATGGGATTACAATAGGCTAGCTTGTCTCTGACTGAAGAAAACTTTACATGTTTATCAAATAGAGTCTACATAGTCTTAGAACATTTCAAAATAATCAAATCATAAAATTAAATCTCAATACTTTAAAAATTACTCAAAATAAAGTATTTGTCTATTTTTAAAAGATAAAAATTAAACACTTTTAATTTCTTCAAATTATAAAGTTCTATAAAAAAAACCCGGTATAAATGTCCACAAAATGTTTAAAACCTTCAAATAGAAATTAAAGTCGAGATCCTATTACAAAATATAGTGTAGATTATAAATGGAATTTAGTTTGGTGTAGAACATTTAAAAAAATTTAGCAAAAATATTTAAAAATACCATAAGTAAATGTCCATCCAAAATTAATTGGCAAATTGCCAGCCATCACAGCTATTTATAGACGAATGTCTGCGGGATCCTTTCAGGAAGGATATCATACTAATGCAGCCAACAGTCTTTAACAGTATCAGACATTGTCGAGGGTTTTCCTGGAAATGTATATTTCAATGACAAAGGAGGGTAAAACTGCTGATTGAGTTAAGCATCATAGAAGTATGATGTTTGTGTACTCATCTATTTTTTTATCATTATCTTCTGATCATTTCTCCTAACCCGCCTTTTAGATCCCACTGTTTAGTCCCCTAGCATGAGTTAAAGTCATTGAAGGACGTAATAGCTGTATGATGCAATTTAATACTGTATATGTGAGAGAGAGAGAGAGAGAGAGAGAGAGAAAGAGAGAGAGAGAGAGAGAGCGTAAAGCTGTATGATGCAATAATGTATTTAAGAGAGAGAGAGCTGTATTATGCAATTTGATACTGTATTTAAGAGAGAGAGAGAGAGAGAGAGAGAGAGAGAGAGAGAGAGAGAGACACACACACACACACACACACACACACACACACACACAGACAGACAGACAGGCGACAGACAGACAGACAGGAAACCGATAGACGGATAAAATTAAGACAGACAGACAGAGAGTTTTTCGTGTTAAAAGAATATTGAAAAATCAAAGTAACCATTTTATCTACGGCAGCGTTGTGTGATGCAACAATTGTTGAAACCCGAGTCTAGTGATTACACTTTAAAATACAATGAGTAGATAGTGTATGGACGACTCCGTTACCATAGAAACACGTTAACAGACGATAATTGGGCACGTGTAATCTGTTTAAACTCTATTCCTAGACGTCAGGGATTAAATAACAGATTAACCGTAACATAAGGTGTTAATTGGGTTAAATTGGTTAAAGGTTCATCATGGGGTCATTAAATGTGAGAGTTTTCAGAGCTAATTACACACGCATTCTTTTCAAGACAATTCGTAAAAGATCCGTGCATCATTCAAGCTTATTTCTATAATTACGTTTATTTTTTGTAGATATTTAAATGTTAAAGCTTTTTCTATACTTTGTGAAGCGTTGGTTTGTTGATAAATCTATATTCATTGTATTTTAATAAATATTTTTGAATTTAGACGTTTAAATCAACGTTACAGCAAGCTAACTAATTCTTTATCCTGTTAAAAATGGCTCTCACAAAATATGTTTACAGAAAGTATTGTCAGCTTCATGAATCACCAAAGTCAATAATAATTCAGAAGACAACATCAGTGTGGCGAGTTTAATCAGATATTGTTATTGACAAGAACAATCAAAAATATTATTTTGAAAATTGTATTTTAATCAAGAGGAAAAATAACAGACACGATTAAAACACTGACGGATACAGAATTGTTTTAGTACCTGTAAAATAGTAGGAAAATCCGTGTTAATAATGTGTAGTCTTATCCTACCACGTATTTATCGAGATGAGTTACTCAAAATTTAACGTCCTTTGTGTAACTGACAAAATAATATATCAGGTATTCTTAACATGTCAAGTATAGTCAACAGTCTGTATGGAGAATTCAAGACACCGTGCGGTAACTGTAGACATAATGATATTGTGCTTTTTAATATTTCACCATGTTCATTGTCGTCATAGTGATATCATTGAAAAAATGTTCTATTTCTTTGTGTTCGTTAGTCTGTCTGTTGGTTCCGTTGTGTGAT
The DNA here is from genome assembly GCF_031769215.1 of Ylistrum balloti. Taxonomy (NCBI): domain Eukaryota; kingdom Metazoa; phylum Mollusca; class Bivalvia; order Pectinida; family Pectinidae; genus Ylistrum; species Ylistrum balloti. The sequence continues at coordinate 28,581 of NW_026782550.1, forward strand.
ATGAAGCTGGGCGTGTTTGATGTTCGTTAGTTTGTCTGTTGGTTCCGTTGTGTGATATGAAGCTGGACGTGTTTGATGTTCGTTAGTCTGTCTGTTGGTTCCGTTGTGTGATATGAAGCTGGGCGTGTTTGATGTTCGTTAGTTTGACTGTTGGTTCCGTTGTGTGATATGAAGCTGGACGTGTTTGATGTTCGTTAGTTTGTCTGTTGGTTCCGTTGTGTGATATGAAGCTGGACGTGTTTGATGTTAGTTAGTTTGTCTGTTGGTTCCGTTGTGTGATATGAAGCTGGGCGTGTTTGATGTTCGTTAGTTTGACTGTTGGTTCCGTTGTGTGATATGAAGCTGGACGTGTTTGATGTTCGTTAGTTTGTCTGTTGGTTCCGTTGTGTGATATGAAGCTGGATGTGTTTGATGCTCGTTAGTTTGACTGTTGGTTCCGTTGTGTGATCTGAAGCTGGACGTGTTTGATGTTCGTTAGTCTGTCTGGCGGTTCCGTTGTGTGATATGAAGCTGGACGTGTTTGATGTTCGTTAGTTTGTCTGTTGGTTCCGTTGTGTGATATGAAGCTGGACTTGTTTGATGTTCGTTAGTTTGTCTTCTGGTATCGTTGTGTGATATGAAGCTGGTCGTGTACGATGCTCGTTAGTTGACCTGTTGGTTCTGTTGTGTGATATGAAGCTGGACGTGTTTGATGCTCGTCAGTTTGTCTGTTGGTTCCGTTGTGTGATATGAAGCTGAACGTGTTTGATGCTCGTTAGTTTGTCTGTTGGTTCCGTTGTGTGATATGAAGCTGGACGTGTTTAATGCTCGTTAGTTTGTCTGTTGGTTCCGTTGTGTGATATGAAGCTGGACGTGTTTGATGCTCGTTAGTTTGTGTTTTGGTTCCGTTGTGTGATATGAAGCTGGACGTGTTTGATGCTCGTTAGTTTGTCTGTTGGTTCCGTTGTTGTTTACCATATCCTCATTTGAGAACGTGACATTACTTACATGGAATGACCAAGGTTTACATGGCGGATGTCGTCGATGAAGCATAAAACGCTTACTCTTCCGGAACACCCGGTTACATTCTCCTTGTACATCTTTAGAAGTCTCCGTGTAAATCTTTCTTTTATCTATGTTTTGCCCTAGTTTTATTGAATTTGTGTTTGGATTTTGATTATAGGGACAGGTTGGTATTTTCTTTTTTGTCATTCGGTGACATCGACAAAAAAAAAAAAAAAATGAAGAAGCCGATATGTTACCACGATCTTCATTTAAAGACTGTACTAAACATACACAAGTCAATGGCTTCCATCAATACAACTCAGAGTAAAACCACATGATGATGTAAATACATAGTTGTCAACATAATCATAATCCAAACTCAAAGTGAATAAAACTTAGATTCTACGAAAAACATTTAACGAAAGAAAGATGACAAGGTGTTCAAGTGTTCCTAAAGGGTAAGCGTCTTTTGATCGCCAAATATCGAATCTTGATATAGAGAAACTAGTAATAGGGTAAAAATTAAAACTTAACTAAGTAATCAATTTTAGGTATTTTCGCAAAAATTCAAAATCTCAAAAATTTGCATGTTTTCTTTTTTTCGTAATAACATGAGTAACACATATGTAGAGGTGATGTACCTACATGTACCTGAGGACTCTTTAGTTGTGTAATACATCTATAGAGCCGATGTACCTACATGCACGTACCTGAGGACTCTCTAGTCGTGTAATACATCTATAGAGCTGATTTACCTACATGTACCTGCTTTATTGACAAGTTTTTCGTCTCCGTGACTTTCCGTAGCCGTCAGTGTACTGGTGACGTGAGTTGACGACCTTCATTCCCCTCAGAGGGGCTTAATGATGCCTTATCCTAACTCTAGCGGTCTGAAACATGTACAGAAGTGGTGGGATTAGGGGCCTACATAGATGTGGTTAAGAATAAGGTAAATTTTAAGTCCGTCAAATGCCTTAAAAATTGAATGGCCTAACACTAACCCTAAACCCCGGGGCCGGCGTTATCATACCTACCCTTTTTCGAAAAGCCACAGTGGGATCTTTTAGCGCGCGAGTGTTTTCCTACTCGGACTTAAGTTACCAGGGAGGGATGAAGGTGTAATACAAATTTAGATACAGCAGAGAAAATTAGTAAACTGCACCATACAGCTGTTTCTTCCTTCGCGGACTCATCAGTGATGCTACATCATACAGTTGTTTCGTCCTTCGAGGACTCGTCAGTGATGTTACATCATACAGCTGTTTCGTCCTTCTAGTACTCGTCAGTGATGATACATCATACAGCTGTTTCGTCCTTCGAGGACTCGTCAGTGATGTTACATCATACAGCTGTTTCGTCCTTCGAGGACTCGTCAGTGATGTTACATCATACAGCTGTTTCGTCCTTCAAGGACTCGTCTTTGATGTTACACCATACAGCTGTTTCGTCCTTTTTGGACACGTCAGTGATGATACATCATACAGCTGTTTCGTCCTTCGAGGACTCGTCAGTGATTTTACACCATACAGCTGTTTCGTCCTTCGAGGACTGGTCAGTGATGGACTCGTCTCGTCAGTGATGTTACATCATACAGCTGTTTCGTCCTTCTAGGACTCGTCAGTGAATCTGCATCATACAGCTGTTTCGTCCTTCGAGGACTCGTCAGTGATTTTACACCATACAGCTGTTTCGTCCTTCGAGGACTGGTCAGTGATGTTGCATCATACAACTGTTTCGTCCTTCGAGGACTCGTCAGTGATGTTACATCATACAGCTGTTTCGTCCTTCGAGGACTCGTCAGTGATGATACATCATACAGCTGTTTCGTCCTTCGAGGACTCGTCAGTGATATTACACCATACAGCTGTTTCGTCCTTCGAGGACTGGTCAGTGATGCTACATCATACATCTGTTCCGTCCTTCGAGGACTCGTCAGTGATGCTACATCATACAGCTGTTTCGTCCTTCCAGGACTCGTCAGTGATGCTGCATTATACAGCTGTTTCGTCCTTCGAGGACTCGTCAGTGATGCTACATCATACAGCTGTTTCGTCCTTCGAGGACTCGTCAGTGATGCTGCATTATACAGCTGTTTCGTCCTTCGAGGACTCGTCAGTGATGCGAAAGACCTAAATTAGGAAGCCTAAGACGTGAATGAGGAAAATATAACTTGAGTGCTTGAAGTAAAAGTAAAAATCTATGTAGGGAAGCGAGCTGGCTTTTCTAAACCTAGGAATTCATGAAACGTTTGATAAAACCATTTTATAAGAAAAATTGCAGAATTCCAATGGTTTAAAACAACGAATAAAATCCCTCGGTCATGACTATGTCTATTTCAGAAGATCTACCATCAAGACTTCTATAGTTGTGTCATGTTTTTAAATTTTTTGAAACAGTATCATTTCTCAATTTAAAATAATTATATTAAATAGTCTTAAAGTCACTCAAAGAGAAAATCTAGGATTCCCAGGTTGACTGGGACGTGGTACCGTCATCACAAGTCCTGTTTGCACGTGATTTAATGTCGAATTTTCATTGACCGTTGTAAAAACCTATTGCTGTAAACTTCTAATATGAAAAGGTCGTGTTGTCCCTTGATTCTGTTTCAAGGTCATGTCAATATCACTGAAAAGTTTATACAATACCGACATAAAAACGTGGCCATGACATTTGTTTGATAATGCTGAAATGTCACTCTGTTCCCGTGGATAACGAATACAGCGTGAACACAGACCACCCGTATAAAGGGTCTATTTTCTTATGCAAAGTTTTCCATTTTGTGTCCAAACATTTCTATCTAGCCATGCCACATTCACATCATATCAATCTGGCTGATTTTTAATCTGCTAGATCCATATTTGTCCTGAAATCTTTCGGCATAATTCGACCACAAGGAAAAAACTGTATACAGTATGCTGTTATATTTCCAATATGATTTATATAATAAAATGTGACATGTATCGGCGACTAAACAATGTTTACAATATCGATTGTAAACATCCGACTTAATACGATCTTGTATCTGATGTCTTACCGGTAGGATTTCATTATTGTGAAGGATATTTCACAGATTATTTGTGTAGCAAGGAAACAAAGACAGTGCGATATAATATAATATAATAATATAGTATAATATAATATAGTATAATATAACGCTATACTATGATATAATATTATAATATAGTATGATATAACATAACGCTATAATACTATGATATAATATTATAATATAGTATGATATAACATAACGCTATAATACTATAACATAACGCTATAATACTATAATATAATGATATAATGCTATAATACTATAATATAATATAACAATATAATATAATATAACATAACGCTATAATACTATGATATAATATAATAATATAGTATGATATAATATAACGCTATAATACTATGATATAATATAATAATATAGTATGATATAACATAACGCTATAATACTATGATATAATATAATAATATAGTATGATATAACATAACGCTATAATACTATGATATAATATAATAATATAGTATGATATAACATAACGCTATAATACTATGATATAATATAATAATATAGTATGATATAATATAATATAACGCTATAATATATAATAACAATATAGTATGATATAATATAATATAACAATATAATATCATATAACATAACGCTATAGTACTATAATATAATATAATATAACGCTATAATACTATGATATAATATTATAATATAGTATGATATAACATAACGCTATAATACTATGATATAATATAATAATATAGTATGATATAACATAACGCTATAATACTATAATATAATGCTATAATACTATAACATAACGATATAATACTATAATATAATGCTATAATGCTATAATATAATGCTATAACGCTATAATACTATAATATAATGATATAATACTATAATATAATGCTATAATGCTATAATACTATAATATAATATAACATAACGCTATAATACTATGATATAATATAATAATATAGTATGATATAACATAACGCTATAATACTATAATATAATGATATAATACAATAACAATATAGTATGATATAATATAATATAACAATATAATATAACATAACGCTATAGTACTATAATATAATATAATAATATAGTATTATATAAGATATCTTCAGTTACCCATTTTATGATAACGTCAGCACCGTAAAGGATATTTTCACTGTGTTCTATTTTTACAATTTTTGAAGAATAAAATAGTATATATATAAACCTTAGAATAAAAATTAAACTGTGGTAACTTTTTTAATTTCTTGAAAAAAATACTTAAAACGTTGAAACGTTAATTTGGGATTTGACGCAGCGAGAACCACTGTCTTTATAGTAAGTCTATGTGCTCTCTGACATACTTACAAACTTAATCGTTTATGTTGGAAATATCTTCAACGTACGAGACGCCTTAGTCGCCAATATTTCATCTTTGACCTTCTGTTTAGGTTTGACCTTGAGGTATATATCCCCACCAGTTTGAATACTGGTGTACCGTAATATTTCTTATTGTAATATTATAAATTTCCATCATACATGTTTAACAGGATATTACAAATTAATATCATACATATTTAACAGAATATTATAAATTAACAATTTACAATATGTTTAACAGAATATTATAAATTAATATCATACATGTTTAACAGAATATTACTATCATACATGTTTAACAGAATATTACAAATTAATATCAAACAACATATTAAACAGAATATTACAAATTAATATCATACAACATGTTTAACAGAATATTACAAATTAATATCATACATGTTTAACAGAATGTTATAAATTAATATCATACATGTTTAACAGAATATTACTATCATACATGTTTAACAGAATGTTATAAATTAATATCATACATGTTTAACAGAATAAATTAATATCATACATGTTTAACAGAATGTTATAAATTAATATCATACATATTAAACAGAATATTATAAATTAATATCTTACAACATGTTTAACAGAATATTATAAATTAATATCATACATGTTTAACAGAATGTTATAAATTAATATCATACAACATGTTTAACAGAATATTATAAATTAATTTCATACATGTTTAACAGAATGTTATAAATTAATATCATACAACATGTTTAACAGAATGTTATAAATTAATTTCATACATGTTTAACAGAATATTACTATCATACATGTTTAACAGAATATTACAAATTAATATCATACAACATGTTTAACAGAATATTACAAATTAATATCAAACAACATATTAAACAGAATATTACAAATTAATATCATACAACATGTTTAACAGAATATTACAAATTAATATCATACATGTTTAACAGAATGTTATAAATTGATAATATCATACATCACATGTTTAACAGAATGTTATAAATTAATATCATACATGTTTAACAGAATATTATAAATTAATATACATGTTTAACAGAATATTACAAATTAATATCATACAACATGTTTAACAGAATGTTATAAATTAATATCATACATGTTTAACAGAATATTATAAATTAATATCATACATGTTTAACAGAATGTTACAAATTAATATCATACAACATGTTTAACAGAATGTTACAAATTAATATCATACATGTTTAACAGAATGTTACAAATTAATATCATACAACATGTTTAACAGAATGTTACAAATTAACATCATACAACATGTTAAACAGAATGTTACAAATTAATATCATACAATATGTTTAACAGAATATTATAAATTAATATCGTACCACATATTTAACAGAATATTACAAATTAATCACATTTTAAAATTCCTCCAATATCGTCAGTATTGACTTATTGTTTGGCTATACTGTATCTAACTCTAGATTTGTATAAAAAGGTGCTGTCAACCTGTGTGTCTTTTGTACTAACTACTGGCCATAGATACAGAAACCATAAAGAAATTGTTGTTAATTATTTCACACCAAAGGGAGCGAGGGAAATAAATAAAAACACAAGAAAAGATTTATATAGAAATAGACTCAAAAAATACCAACGTTTCAACACAATCAAAATCCGAACTCAAATTCCATCAAACTACGGGCAAAGTTAGAACAAAAGAAAATTTCCTAAAATAGTCCAAGGAGAATCAGACCATCCGTCCAATATAAACATTCAATTGCTTTCAGTTGGATGTCATGGAACTATGAATGCCAACGGGTCAATGGCAAATCCAATGCAGTGTGGAATATAATTATAACGTTGTATTAAGATTATGTAATCATTGTTTATTATTATAATCGTGAAGATATTGCTGGAAACTTTATAATTATTACAAAAGTTAGGCTCGTTACGGAATGATAAAATTGTGTTTTGTTACATCGATATAAACATTCACAAAATTCAGAAAATTTATAGTAATAATACTGATTTGATTTTGGCAACGTTGATGCAAAATGGAAGTAGAAAAAAATAAAATCTTGTCCGGAACATTAAGCTATTTTTCCGTTCAAAACACAAGGAACGAGTTATGGAGAACGTAGATATGTGTTTCCAGGGTGATTTAATTAGTGTTATACCAAATAAGGTATCCTTTACCCAAGATGTAATCTGCTTTAATGAAGTTACGGAAGTACATGTTCACTGATACAGATTTCAAAGCTGGTATTAAGACGACAATAGTGGAGTTTCTTGTATCTGAGCATTCTGTCGTGAACAAAGGGACGATGCTGTCTTGTCACGGCCATTACTATTACTGTTCCATTTACAGTTTATAAAAGGGGTCATGTCAAGTTCCCTCGGAGCCATAGTACCTAATATAAGGGTCAGCCTTTACCGAGGGTTAATGGACAGTGTCTCGTGAGGTAGGATGGATATGGTCTGTTGTAATCCGTACACCTAATGCTATTAGTGAGAGCTACCATATACAGAATAACATGGCGCACAGGTCGCTGGTATCAGTAACATCCCAGGTAGTATGAAGAGAGGAGACGGATGGACGGGCCGACTGATGGACAGACCGACTGATGAACGGACAGCGGGTACCTCGGACTTTGTAAAGCTATGGGGCTTTCCGAATTGTATATCATAGGTACTATTTTAAAATAATATGATTTTTAAATTGCCAAAGGTTGATAAAAAAACATGAATTTAAAAAAATTAACGAATAGGAAATAAACTTACATAGCAATAAATACATAACCATTATCATAGTGGAAAAAACTAAAAGTTCTGCCCGTATATAACACGGATTTCTCTGGCTGTTGAGTTGTGGTCAGCGAAACATCGCAAAAAGAAAACCTTAGAATAAAGACACCTCGTTATTAAAACCACTTAATTTCAGTTCCATAAAAATTCTCTTAATACTACTGTTAGGACCATTTCGTAATCAAAACCGGTTTTAAACATCTCTAAGATAAGGTTATTATTGAATTTTATCTTGCTCATCAGATCGATCACCTGTCACAAAGTTACCTGGTGCGTAATACATTAAGTAATTTAAGGCTCAACAGATATATGTTTGTTTAATGTCATAAAACTGACATCAAAGGGATTGAGCACAAGTTCTTACAAAGTACTAGGCCCTCTATAACATTACTCAGTGATATCTTATGACAACATTTGGATGTTAAACATTTACAGAAGGAAGGAAGGAAGGTAGAAAGGCGAGAAAAGGGAACAAAGTAAAAATGAGAAAGGGAAGGTCTGTTATATAGGTTGTCCACTAATTAGTTTCAAACCTTTTGTTTTTATATAAGAAAGCACGGTCATTACAATATTGCATTGGGTTGGAGTGGAAGGACGGGGACACCCCGGTAAAGAACATTGACATCGGGAATTAGCTGGATAAAATGTCAACTAGAAAATTGTAAACACCTATTCGTTGATTTTGAAATTGTGGACAAGTAAAAGATAATGATGATAAGCATGTTGATTATCATCACCACAATGACAGTGAGGCGATGGACATATACCCACACGAAATAAATCACTTTTAAAACCGCTACATCTGTGTCTAATTCGTGGTAATAATATTAAGTGAATTAAATAGAAAAAAAAATAATATTGACCGATACCGTTTATCAACATTCACGTAATTTGATAGAGCGGATGGTATAGAAAGGATTGTTTATGTGGAATTATCAAATCTATTCTACAAGCTAATTGTCGAGGGAATAAGTTTTTTTTTATACATCTAATCTACATCTATACAGTTGGTAGTTGTCATGGTTACGGAGGCCACGAGGAAGGTCACCTCTATTTTGGTGAAACAAACAATGAAGATAACCAGTACTTGTCTTTCATGGAAAGTAAAGAGCTTAACCTTTTCACGTCGAGATTTTAAATGTTGCCATCCAGTTTCACGATATAATGTCATACTGGAGGCTGCAGATGATAGTCCAGACACAAGTCTAATGACTTCTAACTGGACTCATTCTGGGGCATTTGTCAGTTCATACAGGGGTCATATTCAAAAGTTTGGCCTTATAAAAGACCTGTAGTTTCCTTACTTACTTTATATTTCAATTGTTTTCAAGCAACTATTTTACACGATGCTACTCCGACCACCCCACTAAAAAGATAACTTGTGTCTGGTCTTAATAGTGAGATTTTACATCATATGACAGTAGGACCTCGTTATCTCGAACTCTCATAACTCGAAGACTCCGATTAATATAGTCGTGTTTGGTCTGTCTCGTCCAAATATTTCACCAGATATTCGACCTCCCTTAAATCGAATACTCGGATAACTCGAAGTTTTATTGGTCCCGCTGACTTCGAGATAACGAAATTCGACTGTATATAGGTATCCAGATCTATTCATTAGTACTGATTATATCTATTGTATTAGCATGGTCTGGTGTAAACAGCTTTCTTAGGTTGACAAAAAATATCTAAATACATCTTTGTCGGTGGAGTGTTTACTGACATTGGTGATGAAATTTAGACCGAGTGTCAGAGTTAACTGGTGTATCTCTGGGGAGATATTATCACCATGAACATAAACTTAAATCCTACAGGGAATAGGAAATTAACACTACGATACATATAGAGCCGTATATACTCATACTGTTGTAACCAAATTGAAATGTAAAGTCAGCGTCTCGCCTCCATAATGGAGAACGCTTCCCCATTAACGAAATAATGTAATGACTATACGTGAACAGGACCCTACGGTTTGTCTATTTACATTCAACACTGGTCCAAACAGCCAAAGCATTGTCAGCTTAATCAAAATAAAACCGATGTAATTATATAGATATATATGTATTTATAACAATTTCTGATATTGAATTAAAATTCTTGTTCATTGAATGATACCGTTTGGGGAGTTAAATGTTGAAAATTGTTACTTTTTGTAGAAAGATATGTACATGTTCTTACGCCCATTAAGCATATGTTACAATGACCACGCGAATTTCAGATTAAAAGGGATTCTCAATTGTGTCATGTTAGCTTAAATTGTAAAATAAAAAAAATGTAACCCTGCAACTTTCAGTATGTATGGTTTCAATAGTTTCCAGAAAAAAAAGAACTCTTGTTTTGTGCATAAACTGACATGACCTTTTGATATCTAAAATTTCATGTTTAAGATGGAAAAACAGCTAAATTGATGCCTTTGTAACGACATCGAGAAACACGGAACAAAGCTAACTTGTGCTACATCGACGGCGCGGTTTTCTTACAGAAATCTATTTTTGTGAACGTTCCTCCGAATCAAACAAATATCGCTTGATTAAGAAACACAATTTGAACCGGAAACTTGCGAATACTTTAAATATTGTTTACGAATCAGTAGGTCACGCGCTCACGCGATAGTCACGAGGCCAACCCAGCAATTATTCAAATTATCCCCTGCACATCGGGACATTTCATTGGGAAAGGAAATCAGATTTGCTCTCACTAATTTTTGAATAAGATTTTCAAAGGTCCATCTGTCAGTAAACCAGGGACATGAAGGATCATGCATATTTATTGTTACAGATGCACGTGCTTTGGTGTATTCTAGATACAAACATGCACAAATATGGATCAAGTTGACCATTAGAGATTTAAGATACAAAACAAGAAATGTCTGTTGTGTCATTTAAAGTCTCTTTGAAAATACATACATTTAAACCACAGGGGAAATATATATATAAAAAAATAAAATAAAGTCCATATGTCAGAATCTGACTAAAAGGTTTGTACTAAAGACATACAAATTTATAACATTTTCAATACAAATTAGATTAAGAAAAGAAAGTGCTTTGTTTCTCTAGGACGGCTAAGGTCTACTGTTTGAAACCTTGGGGACGACTAAGGGAAACCGAAATTGATTGAAACAAACGGTAAAATCTATATACCTTGCATTAACCAATGAAAATGAGACTAAAATGTCGACCTAACTGGCTTTCATGTCACCTGTCTTAGGAACATGTTTCTGTGTTCTCACAGCAAATTGTCGAAAATGAGCAGTTTCTTCTTTCGTTTCCCTAACACTATAACACTAATTCGGGATCTTACTTCCAATGCTATTCTATGTAGGGTTTGTACTGATTACAACTATACATTTTTTGTGAGAAAATCGTTAACATTAAGTTATTCGATATAAAAAAATTCAAACTATCTCAAAGGTTCACAAATGTTGACCTCTGATATACACATGTGACATTGTTCTCATTTGAGAACGTGACATTATTTACTTGAATTGACTGAGGTTTTCATTACGGGTGTCGTCGATGAAGTGGAAGACGCTTACTCTTCCTGACACCTGGTCTTAATTTTCTTGTACTTTTCTCACGAGTATTCGAGTAAACCTTTCTTTTGTCCATATTTTGCCCTAGTTTTATTGAATTAGAGTTTGGATTATGATTATGTTAACATGTTGGTATTTTGTTGTTTCTGCCCTAGTTTTATTGAATTAGAGTTTGGATTATGATTATGTTAACATGTTGGTATTTTGTTGTTTCTGCCCTAGTTTTATTGAATTAGAGTTTGGATTATGATTATGTAGACATGTCAGTATTTTGTTGTTTCTGCCCTAGTTTTATTGAATTAGAGTTTGGATTATGATTATGTAGACATGTTGGTATTTCCTGGTATATTTTGTATCGATTGTATGTGACACCGCGTCATGGATAAAAATGGACGTTTTGAAAGATGTAGAGTTGTACAACAGACAAAGTGATTAACATTTTTTAATGTAGATAAAGAATCCCACTTTAGAAAATTAATAAATTAAACTTCAGCATACAGAAGTTTCGTCCTTATAGTCCAGAATACATGAGATTTTGAAAGTCTTAAAGTTTGGCGGAAGACTTGTGATAAATTAGTCCAGAGGTACCACCACTCGGCCACCGCTGTCTTTACAGTTAAAATGTTCATAATATTTAATACTTACCATCTAATAGTAACTTGTATGTAACTGATAATCACCTTTCAATACCAATTTAGGGAGAATGGAGTGAAATAAATCGCCAATGATGTTAAGGGTCTGATTTTATCTAAACAAGCAGTGAACGGAACAAAACTCCAGACTGTTGAAATATATAGGGGGAGAATGTGCATTTACACAAACATTCAAGGTAGACTTCGATATGTCAATAATATATAGGGGGAGAATGTGCATTTACACAAACATTCAAGGTAAACTTCGATATGTCAATAATATATAGGGGAGAATGTGCATTTACACAAACATTCAAGGTAAACTTCGATATGTCAATAATATATAGGGGGAGAATGTGCATTTACACAAACATTCAAGGTAAACTTCGATATGTCAATAATATATAGGGGGAGAATGTGCATTTACACAAACATTCAAGGTAAACTTCGATATGTCAATAATATATAGGGGAGAATGTGCATTTACACAAACATTCAAGGTAAACTTCGATATGTCAATAATATATAGGGGAGAATGTGCATTTACACAAACATTCAAGGTAAACTTCGATATGTCAATAATATATAGGGGGAGAATGTGCATTTACACAAACATTCAAGGTAAACTTCGATATGTCAATAATATATAGGGGAGAATGTGCATTTACACAAACATTCAAGGTAAACTTCGATATGTCAATAATATATAGGGGGAGAATGTGCATTTACACAAACATTCAAGGTAAACTTCGATATGTCAATAATATATAGGGGAGAATGTGCATTTACACAAACATTCAAGGTAAACTTCGATATGTCAATAATATATAGGGGAGAATGTGCATTTACACAAACATTCAAGGTAAACTTCGATATGTCAATAATATATAGGGGAGAATGTGCATTTACACAAACATTCAAGGTAAACTTCGATATGTCAATAATATATAGGGGAGAATGTGCATTTACACAAACATTCAAGGTAAACTTCGATATGTCAATAATATATAGGGGAAAATGTGCATTTACACAAACATTCAAGGTAAACTTCGATATGTCAATAATATATAGGGGAGAATGTGCATTTACACAAACATTCAAGGTAAACTTCGATATGTCAATAATATATAGGGGAGAATGTGCATTTACACAAACATTCAAGGTAAACTTCGATATGTCAATAATATATAGGGGAGAATGTGCATTTACACAAACATTCAAGGTAAACTTCGATATGTCAATAATATATAGGGGAGAATGTGCATTTACACAAACATTCAAGGTAAACTTCGATATGTCAATAATATATAGGGGGAGAATGTGCATTTACACAAACATTCAAGGTAAACTTCGATATGTCAATAATATATAGGGGGAGAATGTGCATTTACACAAACATTCAAGGTAAACTTCGATATGTCAATAATATATAGGGGAGAATGTGCATTTACACAAACATTCAAGGTAAACTTCGATATGTCAATAATATATAGGGGAGAATGTGCATTTACACAAACATTCAAGGTAAACTTCGATATGTCAATAATATATAGGGGAGAATGTGCATTTACACAAACATTCAAGGTAAACTTCGATATGTCAATAATATATAGGGGAGAATGTGCATTTACACAAACATTCAAGGTAAACTTCGATATGTCAATAATATATAGGGGAGAATGTGCATTTACACAAACATTCAAGGTAAACTTCGATATGTCAATAATATATAGGGGAGAATGTGCATTTACACAAACATTCAAGGTAAACTTCGATATGTCAATAATATATAGGGGAGAATGTGCATTTACACAAACATTCAAGGTAAACTTCGATATGTCAATAATATATAGGGGAGAATGTGCATTTACACAAACATTCAAGGTAAACTTCGATATGTCAATAATATATAGGGGAGAATGTGCATTTACACAAACATTCAAGGTAAACTTCGATATGTCAATAATATATAGGGGAGAATGTGCATTTACACAAACATTCAAGGTAAACTTCGATATGTCAATAATATATAGGGGAGAATGTGCATTTACACAAACATTCAAGGTAAACTTCGATATGTCAATAATATATAGGGGAGAATGTGCATTTACACAAACATTCAAGGTAAACTTCGATATGTCAATAATATATAGGGGAGAATGTGCATTTACACAAACATTCAAGGTAAACTTCGATATGTCAATAATATATAGGGGAGAATGTGCATTTACACAAACATTCAAGGTAAACTTCGATATGTCAATAATATATAGGGGAGAATGTGCATTTACACAAACATTCAAGGTAAACTTCGATATGTCAATAATATATAGGGGAGAATGTGCATTTACACAAACATTCAAGGTAAACTTCGATATGTCAATAATATATAGGGGAGAATGTGCATTTACACAAACATTCAAGGTAAACTTCGATATGTCAATAATATATAGGGGAGAATGTGCATTTACACAAACATTCAAGGTAAACTTCGATATGTCAATAATATATAGGGGAGAATGTGCATTTACACAAACATTCAAGGTAAACTTCGATATGTCAATAATATATAGGGGAGAATGTGCATTTACACAAACATTCAAGGTAAACTTCGATATGTCAATAATATATAGGGGAGAATGTGCATTTACACAAACATTCAAGGTAAACTTCGATATGTCAATAATATATAGGGGAGAATGTGCATTTACACAAACATTCAAGGTAAACTTCGATATGTCAATAATATGACAAATTAATGATATTCATTAAATAATGATAAATGATATAATAAACAAAAGAATTGTAATTATAAAAAAAATGGAATAAAATTTTAGACAAGGTTTTCCGGATGCTATTATCAAGGTCTATCTAAACAGTGTGTTGTCGTACAGACAATTAGTTTTTGTTTATGTTTTGCTCTTTCTGTATTTACCTTTGTAATTCCTTTCTGTAATTCCTTTGAAACGAGATCTTTCAACAACTTTTCTGAAATTACAAAAAAAAAAAGAAAAAAAGTGTAAGTGAAAGACTTTTAAGGCATGATTTTAATGTGGAGCTTGAGTAGTTTGTATTCACGTGAATAGCACACTTAATTGTTAATTTAGTATGAAAGGAAGTTTTCGCAAAAAGAAATCGATAAGTTTGATAATGTACATATATTATTGAACAACGTCAAGGTAGCAGTACGCAGTTTCTCGGTGTGGCCATGGGTGATTTTTTTGCTCATTAGATTACCCCATTATAAAGGTTTCAATCAAAATTGAAAAAATAAATCCTTGCTAAAATTGGTCCTGTCATGTTAAAGTGGACAATGTGGAGTTTCATTTTTTTTCAGAATAATATTTTAGCTTTGTGTTGGAGATTACTATTTGGGCAGTCTCGAATCTGTGTCTACGCACCAAAAACTAGCTTTACAGGAAGTGAAATTTTCATAGTGTTTACATGTGGTCATGTTATTAAGGATTTTCGAGTTGGAATTTGCTGAAATGTAAATACTTTGTTACCATGACAGTGTTGTTGATTGTAAGACAGGTGTTTATAATTAAATTTCTTCTAAAAAGTTGTAGTGTTAAGTTGGAATTAGCAGTATTTTTGCATTTTTAGCATTTTTCAGTAGGTAACCATGACAATTCTTTATTTACACAAATTTCATCTCTCTATTGTTAATGTAATTGTTATGTAGTTTATAAATATATATACATGTAATGATGTATTTTTCATAACCAATCTGCTATACCTGTATATCTTAAACATGGCCCAAGCACATTCTAAACCGTGCCAGTTTTCGAATGACTTAAAACGTGGAATGTAGGTTTGCCAAATCTCGGAGACAAAATTTCTATCAGTAGTGTCTACCATCTGTAAATTTGAAGATTGTACAGGAGATATACAGCGTCAGCATTTAATACAAGCTTTGAGTTAGATACAGCAGAGTCAGGCAATGGATTAAACGGCAGCAAACAGTGTTTTCTTCCTTCTAGGACTCGTCTGTGATGACAAGGACATGATATATGAAGGGGAGTCCAAATGTTAAATCAAAATATTAATTGTTGATAAATTAATGTCGGACCTTTTTGGGGAACTAGTCTGAAAATAAGAATGCACAAATTATCATACAATATTGCTTCTTTCAAAATTACACATCCGAATTAGATTCGTCTAAAAACAACACCGACAACATCGACATGTCAACAGAATCAGATAAAATTAGGGAAAATATTGTCAAAATCATTTACACGAAGACTCCTGACAAAGTACAAGAATGAGACCAGGTGTTCCGGAAGGGTAATGCGTTTCCTATTAGTGTTTTATGGTTTACTTATGTTTGAGTCAGTGTTGTCTACGACATAAGAAAACTTACTATAAATGTAATTTTTTTTCAGTTATTAAAAAAGCAACGTAAAATGCTTCTGACAAGTTTTTTTTCTAGTTTTTCCGAAGTTAACGTAAATGTCTATGATATTTTCTAGTTTTCCCGAAATTAACGTAAAATGTCCCTGACAATTTTTTCTAGCTTTTCCGAAGTTAACGTAAGATGTTCCTAATAAGTTTTTTTCTAGTTTTCCCGACCTTATCATCAGATATCCCTGACATTTTCTAGTTTTCCCGACCTTATCATCAGATGTCCCTGACATTTTCTAGTTTTCCCGACCTTATCATCAGATATCCCTGACATTTTCTAGTTTTCCCGACCTTATCATCAGATGTCCCTGACATTTTCTAGTTTTCCCGACCTTATCATCAGATGTCCCTGACATTTTCTAGTTTTCCCGACCTTATCATCAGATGTCCCTGACATTTTCTAGTTTTCCCGACCTTATCATCA
This sequence comes from Ylistrum balloti, assembly GCF_031769215.1. Taxonomy (NCBI): domain Eukaryota; kingdom Metazoa; phylum Mollusca; class Bivalvia; order Pectinida; family Pectinidae; genus Ylistrum; species Ylistrum balloti. The sequence goes on from NW_026782550.1 coordinate 45,749, forward strand.
GATGTCCCTGACATTTTCTAGTTTTCCCGACCTTATCATAAGTTGTCCCTGACATTTTCTAGTTTTTACGAAGTTATCGTACTATGTGTTATATGCCTGAAAATATTTGTAGGCTTAAAAATTCATGTAATCAATGAATTATTGAATATGCTTTGTATACAAATAGAGTCTTTGTGTCTGTGTGTCTGTGTGTCTGTCTGTGTGTCTGACTATAACTAAAATATGTGGATATATGGGATGTGACGAACTCTAAAAGTTTGCAAGCTGTAAAAAGTGATTTGTTTATTTACTAGTGTTGTTCATTGTAGGAGAGACCATGAAATTAATTAAATTCTTCTCTCTCTCCCCCCCCCCCCTCTCTCTCTCTCTCTCCCCCCTCTCTCTCTCTCTCTCTCTCTCTCTCTCTCTCTCTCTCTCCACAAATAAGATATAAGTTGATATAAATTGCATTATTATATTTTGATCGAAACCGGATACATACCGACTTTCTTCCACCGTCCGAGAAGTCTATTTGTATTGGTGAAAACAAGTACCTGTTATGATCACCTATTTCTCGAGGTTACATCAAACATGTCTATATTGATCAATCGGAATTGTATAACCTTGACATAAGGGGCCCTGGATCATACATTATATCAACAGGATGTAATTTACAACAAATGATAAAGAATTAAATTAACGAATTAAAGACAGAACCTTTTGTATTTACACAACCTTATATAAATAAACTTTTTGCACCGACATTAACGGAAATTCATACATAAATACCATGGAATAAAGACACGGTTAACGTGTGCTCAAACGAAATCCTAACAGTATACAAAACCTCTGATACGTACCGCACACGGCACCACCGTATCTATAGAAGCGATTAGGAATGAGTGCAAACGGAGCACTCTTTTAGAGAGTTTTGTTCACGTGACAACCCATGCTTGACAGGAAAATCACACTTGGCTTCTTTTGAAGACATATTGAACACACTCTTGTATTCTGTATATATACAACAGAACAAATTTTAATCGCGGTGTTTCAAATATATTCATTTCAAATGCACTCATTTCAGAATATCAATGAAATCAGACATTGAACTAATGTCGGGAAATGCACTTTGTAAATTGTGGTAATGAATTTCGGTCTTCACCTCCCTTTAACTGATTTTATTTCATTATTTTTACATGCTGACATTAGGTATCACGGGATAGGTAACGTATATAGAACGTATGTGAAAGAGATCCGGAACAAAAAAGCATAATAGCTTCAAAATCTCACCATATTTCAGTTTTTTCGCAAAAATATTGCTACGTAGTTGGTTATTTTAAACATGAATACCTACTAACAGGTTGATTTTATTCGTTGCATTGAAATTTAAGTGAAACAGCACCATGTATGCAAATGACTTTAAAACTACATAGACGACGTCATGACACCAATATAAGAAATGCACCAAAGGGAGGATGGTGGGCGTGTCTTTACTACTATAAAAAGGGGATTTTAAATTCGTATCCGATCCGAATCAGAAATGATCTTACTCTTGTCCAGAGATCAACAGAGAAGGAACTAAGAGCAGAAGCCATCGAGAAAGAAACCGAAGACTTTGTTTACCGGTTCCGTGGGTCTCCATGGAAACGGAGAAAAGTCAAGCTGCAGACGATTAATATTTAACAATTGGGAATAGGATGAATGAATTAATCATTTTGTAGGGACCACAAATTAGTTATTTAAATATGCAAATTGGATTTTTCCGATATTTTCAATTTACGACTTGATCAAGATCTACTTATAATGTAAGTAATCAACACGGAATAGATTATTTCGATTTTTAATTTGCTGGTGATTGGAATATCGAGAAAAGCGGACTTACCTCTTACCTTTTCACTTTTTTTTCTCAAAGTTTTATCATCGCAACGCAGTAAACTGTTACAATGAACTTGTTTTTTGTTTTGTTTCATTGAATGATACACGACTAACAAGTAATCATTGTTTGACTCCAAGATGAACTGTTGTATTATACATTATTCATAGAAAATGTGAAACACATAAAGCAGGCGTCATCTTACAGTGTAAATAAAATCGGTTATATGTCGCACGACATTTAACGTACACGTATAGAAAAAAAAAACTAGCGAATAGATACTTTGTTTCCTCAATAAAAGATCAGACTTGTGTACTGTGTATTATTTGGGTATTTTTTAGTGTATGAGTAGGGGTGCAGAACTTGTTGATATGGAGATATTTGAATTTTTGGCATTTTAGCATAATTCGTCATTAATGTTCTGACCACATCTTTGTTTTTCTTGACACGTGTTTTGCATTCCACACAAACACAAATAAAAAATGTGTTCAATAGATGGAATAAACAACATACTTAATAACATTTCTAAATTATCACTTCATCATGTGTAACGTAAGGTCTCTCTCTCTCTCTCTCTCTCTCTCTCTCTCTCTCTCTCTCTCTCTCTCTCTCTCTCTCTCTCTCTCTCTCTCTCTCTCCTACCCTTACTCTCTCCCACCCTCTCCTCCCCCCCCCTCTCTCTCTCTCTTCTCTCTCCCTTCTCTACTCTCTCCCCTCCCCCCCTCTCTCTCCCTCCCCTCTCTATCTCTCTCTCCCTCCTTCCCTCTCTCCCCCCTCACTCTCTCCGCATAATAATTGTATTTAAACATGTCGTCCTGTCTTGTTAATATGTATTTTGTCAAACTTTATAGGAAAGGGCTTAATATAAGTTAGAAAACTTGTGCCCAGTCCTACCTGTATATTTGATACCAATAAAATATGTTAAAAAATCATAAAAAACTAAAATATGATATTTTATACGATACACAAGGGTCACATTCATAAAGCAAATTCATTTTTTTATCTGAAATCGAAGAGATTGAAATGAACATTTCACCAGAAGTACGAGTGTTACTTTAATTTCGTTGTTTTTACTTACAATCGTCTAAAAATAGGAGAGATTTGACCCATAGCTGTAGTGAATGAGAATTTGATTACTATTTAATTGCTACTGATGTCAATGGCAGGGCCACTGAAACATCAAAGAGAGCGCCCCCTGGCGGTAACTTCTGAGACAATGGCGTAGAACCACTACCATCGTTTCTCGAATAATTACAGCAATCAACACGACAATAATTGAAAACCTTTGTCTTCAGGTTTCACAGAAAATGGAAGATTCTACGAGGCTTAAAATCCCCTGACTTGAATGGTTTGGACATGTTAAACTGAAAGCCCTCTAACGGTTCTCACACGACCAAATGAGAATAAAATATTTCTATTACCTCCCCTGGCAGATTCTAAATGCCAAACACAATGCATCGCCATTGGATTAGAAGGACGGCGATTCAATTAGTTATAGACCATGATTTAGGTACTTAAAGTGCACATAGTACACCAGTCAGTCCGGAGATGATAAATTGTACGTGTTTACGACTTTATAACGAGTCTGAAACTCAGAGCCCACACTGATAAACGCAGTTATGAAGATTTAGGCGTCAAATGACCCTTATTAATCACGGTCGGTTTAACTGTGTCAGAAACTAGCAACATACAATACAACCGCTCGTTCTCTCATGTGGTTTCATTTTTAAAGATATTCATTTCCCTACATCTAAATAGGACAGGACATATCGCGATAACTTCGATGCTTTGAATTGACGACGTTTTACTCAGCGGGTGATGATCAACAGAAGCAGAGGACGCTTAACCTTCCGGAACAAGGTTGTTTTATATTATATAGTAATATATGGTTATTTTTGTCCGTATTTGTTTGTGAAGTCTCATTTTAAGCGTTCTTTTGTTAAGTTATTTTTTACTTCATTCATGGATTTGGATTTGAATGAAATCTTTCCTTCAGTTTGGGTATACCTTTAGAATAAAAATCTGCTGAGATGTCTGTTGCTTAATGTAATAGATAAAATAAAAGCATGTAGAGAAATAAAAAGGAAAAATCATTTTATCAGAATGCTGCATTTTGTGTACAAAAATAAACCCCGAGAAATTAGTTTTAGAAAAGAATGATTGAATCCTCTGTTCTTCGTACTTTTGGATCCCATTGGTAGTTGATGTCTAAAACTTACAGAGTATAATTGTATTAAAACCGGTGACATTTAGAAAACTTATATTGCTTTAATAAAATCTCGTCGAAACGAGAATCAAACGTGATTTCCGTATTTTAATTTGTTTTTCTGTTACTGTTCGTTGCTATATAAGTTAAAATCACCACCCACGTATCGATAAAATTGAGATAGTTGTGGCATCTCGTAGATGTACCATTGTCGTTTCTTCTGGTAAGGTGTGTTACACTACACCTGGTCATAAACTCGGACGTGATACATTTGAAGCGATAAATTGGTTTGTTATTTTATAAACATATGAAGTAAAAAAATTTAAATTTAAACGAAAATAGTTTATTTATAATCTAAATTGATGTACACTTGTAAACAAGTCTTATCCGCTGTTAAGATAAATTCTTATTTATACTGTTGCCAACTTTAAGCACTTTTACAAATGACAATAAAATGGAGCTTCATAATTCGTCACGCGTATGTCTTATGCAAGACCAGGCGCCAGAACATAACGTCACGTGCTGCTAACCAAATCTGCACGTGCGGTCGACAAAAGAACGCTTTGTAGTTTTGTTTATTGAATATTACCACAACACGTGGTCGTGATCGGCTTAGTAAATGACTAATCTTCTTACTAGTAATTCTAGTTTGTAGTATTATCTGAACTTCCGAAGGTCAAGGTCAAAGAGAGGGGATTCGTAAAACACGGATAATTAAAACGGAATGATATAAATCCGTCATTTTAGGTCTGTTTCTCAGGAAATATATCGAAACCCCTCTACACCATTCCTGTCCTACACCTTAATACTTCCTTATCAAATACAATTCTGATATATTTTTCTAAATAAAGAAGTGCATTTTCTGTAGAACAATAGAACACATTTTATTTTATTAACAGGTGTTTCAGAATAATCTAATTCATATCATTAATCAGATTGGTTGAAATTATTAGAGAACAATTTACCAAAAGGAAAAAAGGGAAAAGAAAATGAAAGTAGGATTTCGGCGCAGTCAAGTCATGTCGTTCAGTGATTTCAGTGTGTCTTAATTAAGACAATTATTATTTGTCTTTTCACCTGGACAGGCTTAAGACATCCACCAATAACCTTGTCAACCATCGCCAACTTGTTATTGATCACAATCAAGGCGACTAAGGAAAATTAAAGGTAATCAAAAAATTTTCAAAATGAAGATGGAGAGGTGTCGTTATGGTTTGTTTATGGTTTCATTGTAAGTCGTGGTATTGAACCAAGGATTACTGTCATTTGTCATTAATAGTGTGTAATTCATTGAATGAGTGTATCCTTAGTATCTGTTGAAATCTTGTTTCATTTTTATAATTAAGATACATTAACTTAGTGATAGCGAAACAATAGACCAAAACCTTAGACAATGTGAAAGTAATGAAAATACTGACATGTAAACAGAAGCTTAATTCAAACTCAATTTTAACAAAACTGTGGGGGTTTATGAAAGAGAGAAAAATTTACATTGAGACCCCTGAAAAATACACAAGGACAAAAGACCAGATATTCAGATAGAGTAAGCGTCTTGTGCTTCATCGACGACACACGGCATGTAAACCTTGTGTCAATCCATGTGTAATGTTCCAAAAATAGTACTACACTGGACAGTTACATCTACTACAACGTACAGTTTTAAAAACAAATTTAAAATTTACCATATCTGTTACAACGTACAGTTTTAGATACAAATTTAGAATTAAATACATCTGGTACAATGTACAGTCTTAAATACAAATTTAGACAATAAATACATCTGGTACAATGTACAGTTTTAGATACAAATTTAGTTTTAAATACAAATTTAGAATTAAATATATCAATAAATAAATACAACATCTGGTACAATGTACAGTCTTAAATACAATGTACAGTCTTAAATACAAATTTAGACAATAAATACATCTGGTACAATGTACACTTAAATACAAATTTAGACAATAAATACATCTGGTACAATGTACAGTTTAAATACAAATTTAGAATTAAATACATCTGGTACAATGTACAGTCTTAAATACAAATTTAGAATTAAATACATCTGTCTTAAATACAAATTTAGAATTAAATACATCTGGTACAATGTACAGTCTTAAATACAATGTACAGTACAATGTACAGTTTTAAATACAAATTTAGAATTAAATACATCTGGTACAATGTACAGTCTTAAATACAAATTTAGACAATAAATACATCTGGTACAATGTACAGTTTAAATACAAATAGAATTAAATACATCTGGTACAATGTAATTAAATACAAATTTAGAATTAAATACATCTGGTACAATGTACAGTTTTAAATACAAATTTAGACAATAAATACATCTGGTACAATGTACAGTACAGTTAAATACAAATTTAGAAATAAATACATCTGGTACAATGTACAGTCTTAAATACAAATTTAGACAATAAATACATCTGGTACAATGTACAGTCTTAAATACAAATTTAGACAATAAATACATCTGGTACAATGTACAGTCTTAAATACAAATTTACAAAGAATTAAATACATCTGGTACAATGTACAGTTTTAAATACAAATTAAATACAAAGTACAACAAGTCTTAAATACATCTGGTACAATGTACAGTCTTAAATACAAATTTAGAATTAAATACATCAATGTACAGTACAAAATTAAATACAGTCTTAAATACAAATTTAGAATTAAATACATCTGGTACAATGTACAGTCTTAAATACAAATTTAGAATTAAATACATCTGGTACAATGTACAGTACAAATTTAAATACAAATTTAGACAATAAATACATCTGGTACAATGTACAAATTTAGTGGTACAATTAAATACAAATTTAGAATTAAATACATCTGGTACAATGTACAATGTACTTAAATACAAATTTAGAATTAAATACATCTGGTACAATGTACAGTCTTCAATACAAATTTAGAATTAAATACATCTGGTACAATGTACAGTCTTAAATACAAATTTAGAATTAAATACATCTGGTACAATGTACAGTCTTAAATACAAATTTAGACAATAAATACATCTGGTACAATGTACAGTCTTAAATACAAATTTAGACAATAAATACATCTGGTACAATGTACAGTTTTAAATACAAATTTAGCTAATAAATACATCTGGTACAATGTACAGTCTTAAATACAAATTTAGAATTAAATACATCTGGTACAATGTACAGTACTTAAATACAAATTTATACAAATTTTAAATACATCTGGTACAATGTACAGTCTTAAATACAAATTTAGACAATAAATACATCTGGTACAATGTACAGTTTTAAATACAAATTTAGAATTAAATACATCTGGTACAATGTACAGTCTTAAATACAAATTTAGAATTAAATAATTTAGAATTAAATACATCTGGTACAATGTACAGTTTTAAATACAAATTTAGACAATAAATACATCTGGTACAATGTACAGTTTTAGATACAAATTTAGAATTAAATACATCTGGTACAATGTACAGTCTTAAATACAAATTTAGACAATAAATACATCTGGTACAATGTACAGTTTTAAATACAAATTTAAATTTAGTCTTAAATACAAATTTTAAATACATCTGGTACAATGTACAGTTTTAAATACAAATTTAGACAATAAATACATCTGGTACAATGTACAGTTTTAAATATAAATTTAGAATTAAATACATCTGGTACAATGTACAGTCTTAAATACAAATTTAGAATTAAATACATCTGGTACAATGTACAGTCTTAAATACAAATTTAGAATTAAATACATCTGGTGCAATGTACAGTCTTCAATACAAATTTAGAATTAAATACATCTGGTACAATGTACAGTCTTAAATACAAATTTAGAATTAAATACATCTGGTGCAATGTACAGACTTCAATACAAATTTAGAATTAAATACATCTGGTACAATGTACAGTTTTAAATACAAATTTAGAATTAAATACATCTGGTACAATGTACAGTCTTAAATACAAATTTAGAATTAAATACATCTGGTACAATGTACAGTTTAAATACAAATTTAGAATTAAATACATCTGGTACAATGTACAGTCTTAAATACAAATTTAGAATTAAATACATCTGGTACAATGTACAGACTTAAATACAAATTTAGACAATAAATACATCTGGTACAATGTACAGTTTTAAATACAAATTTAGACAATAAATACATCTGGTACAATGTACAGTCTTAAATACAAATTTAGAATTAAATACATCTGGTACAATGTACAGTCTTAAATACAAATTTAGAATTAAATACATCTGGTACAATGTACAAATTTAGAATTAAATACATCTGGTACAATTAAATACAAATTTAGAATTAAATACATCTGGTACAATGTACAGTTTTAAATACAAATTTAGAATTAAATACATCTGGTACAATGTACAGTTTTAAATACAAATTTAGAATTAAATACATCTGGTACAATGTACAGTTTTAAATACAAATTTAGAATTAAATACATCTGGTACAATGTACAGTTTTAAATACAAATTTAGAATTAAATACATCTGGTACAATGTACAGTCTTAAATACAAATTTAGAATTAAATACATCTGGTACAATGTACAGTCTTTACAAAAGAATTAAATACAAATTTACAAATTTAGAATTAAATACATCTGGTACAATGTACAGTCTTAAATACAAATTTAGACAATAAATACAATACAAATTTAGAATTAAATACATCTGGTACAATGTACAGTCTTAAATACAAATTTAGAATTATACATCTGGTACAATGTACAGTCTTAAATACAAATTTAGACAATAAATACATCTGCTACAAGTTTTAAATACAAATTTAGAATTAAATATTTAAATACAAATTTAGAATTAAATACATCTGGTACAATGTACTTAAATACAAATTTAGAATTAAATACATTTACAATTAAATACATCTTACAATACAGTTTTAAATTTAGAATTAAATACATCTGGTACAATGTACAGTTTTAAATACAAATTTAGACAATAAATACATCTGGTACAATGTACAGTTTTAAATACAAATTTAGAATTAAATACATCTGGTACAAAAGAAAAATTAAGAGAAAATAAAATAAAGAGAAGTAAAGAGAAACTTTTGAGTTAAGAATTTAATTAAATATCACCAACATATTGATTAAACTGCATTGATCAGCTACTTAGTAGACAGTGGCTGTATATATATATCTTATGATTTTAAAATATAGATATAAAAACATACCAAATCTCTTAATATATGTATTTCTGTTTAAGTGAAGAGCAGAAGTTTTTTCTTTAATTTTATTTCAATATTTTGATTGAAAAATGGAACTAGATTTAGAACTAGTGATGTTAAACACATTGTGTTCACTAACCAATTAGCTGTCTCATTTACACGTGTAGAGTAATCATAGACACAGATTTACGTGTTAATCACTATAAACAGGAAGTAATATAATAATTTTGAACTTTACAGATGTGAACCTGTCTATATTTAGTTGTAATTAAATTTGTATAGACATGTTCTAGTGGTTAATGTGTTTCCACCCTTGAAATCTAAACCGAGGCTCGTCTCGTGATATCAACAGATCTAAAATGCCCGTTAAAAAGAATAGAAATAGTTTAATTCCGTGTTAATTGGACTACTATCACTCATTCAATCTTTTTATTAAAAGGCGCTATTCACAGGTGTGTCTTATGTACTATAATGGGTAGTCGGGTGGCGCAGTGGTAACACACTCCTGGAACGGACGTGAAAAAGGTAGGGGTCACCTGCCCGATCACGTGGGCCCCTCGCACGCTTACATCCGGGCCAACAAGAATGATTGGTATTAATGGAAATGACTTGTTTTACAATTGTTGTAAAATATATAAAACTCCTCTATTACTAATTAAATATAAACTATTGTAATGTTAAAGCAATGTTATATATTACTTACGTGTCTTTTCAACCAAATTTTAATCAGTGGAGCATATCATGACTTTTCATATACTACATGTTCTAACCACTTTTTTTTTTATCTATAATGAATATTTTGTTACAAAGATGTCTTTTGAAATTACTCCTACGTTGTAGAGATATTGAGAGTAACCCTGGTCCTGACGATTCTTCCTGGTTTTCTGAACAATTCTCAACCATAATTATTTATCATTAGTACACCACAACGTCCAAAATTTGTCACCCACAATTTATTGGTTTTTCAATGAATTACATTATTATGATAATTTATCATTCACCGAGACTTTGTTATCCCCGGACACAGAAACATCAGAAGAACTCTTTAATTCAAACTTTCGTGATTATCTGTATATATGTAGGTATGGTGGGGGCCGCGCTGTGTACGTCAACAAAAAATACTGCGATTCGACGTCCAGACTCTGAAATAAAAAAATCTAAAATGCATTTGGACAGAACTACAATAAAAATGTTGTGTTGGGAACGTTTTATAGACCGCAAAAATTCTCAAAATGAAATTTGGAATCGTATTGACCGTTCTAGTGATGCTACTTATAAATCTGGTGGTGTTTTAATTACTGGTGATTTTAATGAAAATCAATTAGCAGTAAATCCTGGTCGTATTATTGATTTCATGCTTAGACACAACTTCATTGGAAAATAAAATAAAAACACGATGATACAATGCGTTTATATTCTAGTGTAATATGTATTCCAAATTTTTGTGTGAGATAATTATATCTATAATGAATATACGATTTATTGCCATTTGAAGAATATACCTCCTGTTCCAATTTTAACCGTTAATGTGATTTTTTATTCCTAAGAAACTGAGACCTTATTTGTAATTTAATTAAGGCTGTCTGAAGTATAATGTAGTTAGGAAAGGCTTTTATGGAGAATTAGTATTTGCGCATGCTCCATAGAATTCCCGAGACACGGAGATCCTTGGAGAAGCTAAATTTATAAATCTAATGCTGTGTAAGACGATTTCAATATTAAGAGGTTTTAAATCGACACTTTAACGTTAGACTTCACTTCTCCGAGGATTTTCACGGACAGAGATAAAGAAAAGATTGAAAAATCTCATACGCAAATAACAATGAACGCCACGGTTGCTCCCCGGGATGCGCGCCATCTGGCGGGAGATATAGTGAACGCTCCCTGTCTGCATCACTGTAAAGCAGATATTGTATTTCAACCATGCGGATTTATTGGGTTCACAGCTCAATGTGTACTACTAAATAAAGTAAATAGCGCTATAAGTAGATTGGACTTAATAAAGGAAAATCACAGCTTTATATTTTGTTTAAAATATTATCAGTTTAACCAAATAGTATCTTAATATCGTTTTATCATCTTATTTATATTTGCTGATGATGACATAAATGTACCAGTTAGGAACGTCACTAAAAACATTCAATGGATTTCATAAATATTTAATATGTCCTAATTAAAAATTAAATATTCTGAACTTTGCCACGTAATGAATGAATACTTAATTATTATCTATATAACTTCAAGTGATAGTGAAATGTGCGAACTTTATTCACACGTGTCTTCTGTGGTGAAATGGTCTGCTTGCGGACTTTATTCACACGTGTCTTCTGTGGTGAAATGACCTGTTGGTGGACTTTATTCACACGTGTCTTCTGTGGTGAAATGGCCTGTTGGTGGACTTTATTCACATGTGTCTTCTGTGGGGAAATGGCCTGTTAGTGGTCTTTATTCACATATGTCTTCTGTGGTGAAATGGCCTGTTGGTGGACTTTATTCACATGTGTCTTTTGTGGTGAAATGGCCTGTTGGTGGACTTTATTCACATGTGTCTTCTGTGGGGAAATGGCCTGTTAGTGGTCTTTATTCACATTTGTCTTCTGTGGTGAAATGGCCTGTTGGTGGACTTTATTCACATGTGTCTTTTGTGGTGAAATGGCCTGTTGGTGGACTTTATTCACATGTGTCTTCTGTGGTGAAATGGTTTGCTTGCGAACTTTATCTACATGTGTCTTCTCTGGTGAAATGGCCTGCTTGTGGACTTAATTCACACGTGTCTTCTGTGCTGAAATAGCCTGCTGGCGGACTTTATCTACATGTGTCTTCTGTGGTGAAATGGCCTGCTTGCGGATTTTATTCACATGTGCCTTCTGTGGTCAAATGGCCTGCTTGCGGACTTTATCTACATGTGTCTTCTGTGGTGAAATGGCCTGCTTGCGGACTTTATTCTCACGTGTCTTCTGTGGTGAAATGGTCTGCTTGCGGACTTTATTCACACGTGTCTTCTGTCGTGAAATGGCCTGTTGTCGACTAGTTATCTACATTAGTATAAGGTGTCATTAACTTGTCTTTGGTACAATGCTGATTGACTTTAAGCCGGGGTGTTTACTGTTATCTACATGCCACGGTTGAATTAATCCGAATAGTGGTACGGTTCAGAATATACACATGCGCTTTTCGTTCTGATGAAATGAGATATTTGAAATCGGTGAAATTTATCTAGTCATGATACTAATGCCCGTCACCATCTAGATTATGACATTTGGTTCAATCAGTTTGAATTTCCACAGTGACTTCCAATGTTTTAACAGTGCATGCTATGAACATCAATGACGAGTACTAGAAGGACGAAACAGCTGTATGATGTAACATCACTGACGAGTACTAGAAGGACGAAACAGCTGTATGATGTAACATCACTGACGAGTCCTAGAAGGACGAAACAGCTGTATGATGTAACATCACTGACGAGTCCTAGAAGGACGAAACAAGCTGTATAATGTAGCATCACTGACGAGTCCTAGAAGGACGAAACAGATGTATGATGCAACATCACTAACGAGTCCTAGAAGGACGAAACAGCTGTATGATGTAACAGCACTAACGAGTCCTTGAAGGACGAAACAGCTGTATGATGTAACATCACTAACGAGTCCTTGAAGGACGAAACAGCTGTATGATGTAACAGCACTAACGAGTCCTTGAAGGACGAAACAGCTGTATGATGTAACATCACTAACGAGTCCTTGAAGGACGAAACAGCTGTATGATGTAAAATCACTAACGAGTCCTTGAAGGACGAAACAGCTGTATGATGTAACATCACTAACGAGTCCTTGAAGGACGAAACAGCTGTATGATGTAGCGTTACTGACGAGTCCTTGAAGGACGAAACAGCTGTATGATGTAACATCACTGACGAGTCCTTGAAGGACGAAACAGCTGTATGATGTAACATCACTAACGAGTCCTTGAAGGACGAAACATCTGTATGATGTAACATCACTAACGAGTCCTTGAAGGACGAAACAGGTGTATGATGTAAAATCACTAACGAGTCCTTGAAGGACGAAACAGCTGTATGATGTAACATCACTGACGAGTCCTTGAAGGACGAAACAGCTGTATGATGTAGCATCACAGACGAGTCCTTGACGGACGAAACAGCTGTATGATGTACTGTATTGTGCGCCTCTGCTGTATCTAACTTCGTACTAAAGGGCTCTATTCACTTGTTATGTCTTTTGTACAATGTTTGACTTGTTGATGTGTGTGTTGCTTTAGATTTGGAGGTCATGTAAACTGGATATATATACATTGATGTAATTATCAGGCACATTCCCGTCTAGATTTTGGGTTCGAAAGAAGGCAATTGCTGATATTTTCAAAACACAGTGCGTTTAAATGACGGCGATTGAATAGATAAATTCTGAATTGACATCCTACAGGACACAGAAAGCACAGTCAACTGAATACAACATACCTTTCGATCTTTTGAGAAAGTATTAAGAAATTTAAGAAGAACAATCCATATTATCATAAAATAATATCTAATAATGCTAACATTTTTAAAACTAGCATTTCCGCGTTTGATATAACTTTATTTATCGACTCGACAGCTCAAGCCTGCCGATTGGCTTTCTATTACGACACTATGGCTGTTTACGACTCCCGTAAGGCGGTCGTATAATAGAATCTGACACCAGAATCTCGCTTCTCCCGCTAGGAAGTTTAGCAGAACCTTCATTAGCCCCTTTCCTCTTCGCCTCAATTTACACTATATCATTTTCGGCCATTAAATCATCTCACCACTGCGAGCCTTATTCGACTTGACGTAATGTGAGTTATGAACAGAGGCTAATTAATGTTTGCCGACGACGTCAGCGTCTCATTGACACGTGGGGCTAATTATAATTAGAAAGTACAGGACCACGTGCAAAGATCATTAGTAACAACGATACTTGTCTCTATTACAGATGTGTCCCGTTTCGCCGCCAAATCGTTTACGTCGAATTGACCGAAGATAAATAAGTCACGGTTCCTACGAAACTACGTCTACTGTATACTTTGTGACTTTATATCATATATATTATATGACGTATCTTATCGATGTTGTCAATAGCAACAGACTCTCGCACATCTATAACCAAGTGTTAAACTAATCGTGGCCGAATTGACTACAGTACATTGTTAAGTGTACTTTTTTATCTTTAATCTGTTTACCATTTCGTCACACTACTTTTGACCTTAGTGTACATGTAATCAAAGTGTAGCCGAAAAGGCTTCTACTGGTTGTGTTATAAGATGAAGGTGACCGTGTAGTCATAGAAACGTCACACTCTAATCTTCTACTGGTTCTGGTTGTGTTATAAGATGAAGGTGACCGTGTAGTCATAGAAACATCACACTCTAATCTTCTACTGGTTGTGTTATAAGATGAAGGTGACCGTGTAGTCATTGAAACGTCACTCTCTAACCTTCTACTGGTTGTGTTATAAGAACTATAAGTTGACCATGTAGTTATGGAAACATCACACTCGAATCTTCTACTGGTTGTGTTATAAGATGAAGGTGACCGTGTAGTCATGGAAACGTCACACCCAAATCTTCTACTGGTTGTGTTATAAGAGCTTCCATTCTAAAATGTCCTAATTTTCCTGTCTGTGCTCAAGGGGGGTAATTCCCCTGTATTGTTAATAAATTCTCAGTTTTGTTTTATTTGTTCTTGTATCAAAAATACCAGGAGCACAAGAGTTCATATAATAAATCGATGTTTTACTCACCGTGTCTGGGTTAATGTCATTTATTGTATCATAATATCTATAATATATTGATGTTTTACTCACCGTGTCCGGGTTAATGTCATTTATTGTACCATAATATCTATAATATATTGATGTTTTACTCACCGTGTCCGGGTTAATGTCATTTATTGTACCATAATATCTATAATATATTGATGTTTTACTCACCGTGTCCGGGGTAATGTCATTTATTGTATCATGAAATCTATAATATATTGATGTTTTACTCACCGTGTCCGTGTTAATGTCATTTATTGTACCATAATATCTATAATATATTGATGTTTTACTCACCGTGTCCGGGTTAATGTCATTTATTGTATCATGAAATCTATAATATATTGATGTTTTACTCACCGTGTCCGGGTTAATGTCATTTATTGTACCATGAAATATATAATATATCGATGTTTTACTCACCGTGTCTGTGTTAATGTCATTTATTGTTTTACTCACCGTGTCCGTGTTAATGTCATTTATTGTTTTACTCACCGTGTCCTTGTTAATGTCATTTATTGTTTTACTCACCGTGTCCGTGTTAATGTCATTTATTGTTTTACTCACCGTGTCCTTGTTAATGTCATTTATTGTACTATGAAATCTATAACATATCGATGTATTTCTTTATATTTTGATGATTTTTTTCTGAAGTGTTTCTTGATCTCTTCGCTGATTGAAAAGACTTCAGGGACCTTTTCAGCTAATTTTATCATTGGTTTTGTAACGACCTATGATTTTCTGACACGGCCCTTCTATGTCGCCATTTCTCCTTGTCTCTCTGCTTTGTTGTCAAGCTTCAATAGATTACGAAAATGAAATAATGATATAAGTACTTATGTACTTGTTTTCGAATACTATTCGTTTATCTATGTATTATCTTGTCACTGTCATATATATAAAAAAAACTTTTTTGTACTAAACTTCATTTCGCCGGAATGTCACTTACGATAAAGTCATTGGTATGAAATATTTTGAAACACGGACCACTGCTTCATAAGTATTGTATTTAAGCTCATGTTGATATAATGATATTTAAAAGAACTTTGTTACGACTAGAAAGGACCAGCAATATTGTTTTCCCTTCTCTAGACCAATGCCTAAAGCAGTATTTAGTCGACTCGGACACAGTAATGTTTTCTGTCTCCATGTTTACTGACACAGACTACAATTGAGGTTGTAAAAGCAGGTGGACCTGGCGTTCGGTCTGTCCAATTTTCCATAGCCTTCCAATTTACATTATAGTGACGGAAAACGGCGGAGTAATGTCAGGAAAGGTGTGATACGGTCGAGACTAATCACATTAGTACGCTTTGTCATTCTTCCGTCGTCACTTGGCAGCGCCCCCTGGATCACGGCTAGTGACCTGGTGTCCATATTTGATGGGGCCGTAATATGATTGCGGTGTAAATATTCGCCTAACAAGGGCGCGCGTGGTGTATTAAACCATTTAGGGAATGTTGGACCCTAACAGGGTCTCTAACGTATCAATATGGTGCCAGATCCCATTATCGTCTAAGGAGACATCATACTCTGCTTAATCAACGATGTCTGCCAATAAATATCAATTCTGCGCATGCGCAAGGGAATCCAATTTACGGAATCTTTGATCAATGATCTGTTTTTTTCAATTAGGAAAACGTGTACATTCTAAGTCCCAAAAGACATTCCTTTAAACTGCGGGTTGGTGTGTAAACTACGAAGCAGACAGTTGAATGAGATTACAAAGGCAAAGTTGTCTTTTCCAGACAATACTGTTACTTTATCATCTATACTTTTTCTCTTTAAGTGATTGAAAAATATAAGTATCCAGTTTTTTATGTCTCATTTTCATGATCAATTCAAAGAAACTTTCATATGACAAATAAAAAGTATCATTTTATGCCTGGTCGTGTTGAGAAGATAACTAGACTTCAAAATAAACGTGTTAGTAACCCGTTTAATCTATTGACGAAGGTCAGGAGGGATTAGTTATCAAAGCATGCACCGGAAGTCATCAGTCAGCCATATTGGGAGGTTTATGCTTACTTACACCAATTACTGTAAACAGGTATTCTATGCAAGTTCTTCATATTGGGAGAATATCTTATTGAACTGAAATAACATAATATAGTGATGAACCTGACACATTAATAGTGAAAATAACACACTTTCTATTATTATCAACATTTTCAGTTATAAAGCATTGATTATCTCCCTTTCTGAAATGTTTACTTTTTTATTGTTCAGTGTATGGATTATATATAAGAATGTTAATACATATATCACACATATATATTCTGATATAAAGGCTTGCTACTTACAAACACCGTCTGTTTATAGTAATTTATTTGAATATATTAGGGGTTTTGTGACGTCAGAAAATCTTTTATCACCTAAAGATAAAAAATGATATGATCCTTGTGACCTCGGAACATCTCGGGTCATATTCAACAATTACTGCTCTTTTTCCTTGTTGATACGGATATTTGATAACCCGAAAAGTGTTAGGTAATCCGAGGGCGTGCCCTTAAATCAATTAAATATTGATTTAATATCGTCTTTTTAAATTCTCCTCGAGAGCTCAATGTTTAAACCTACAGGATCAACAGTATACTGGGAACTCTTCGATTCGACTCTGTTTTTAAACATAACGGAAGAGAGTTCCGAGATTGGGGTTCACGAGAGGGTGACGTGATAAGTGCAATCAAGTGATACTGGTTTAACTACCCAGAAACAAGACTATAAACATCATATGAAGACAAGGGGGATTAAATCGTCTCCGTCTTTTGTACTACGTCATAAGGAAACAATATGACAGCAATATATATCATGACGTCCGAGGAAAATTTCAAACATGTAAACTTATTTCTAACACTATCTTAAGTAAACATAACATAAAGTAATTTGATATTATCTACTATAGTTTAATTGTTTACAATCGTTCGTGTTTTAATTAACCTGAAATCGTACTTAGCTTACGTCGTTTGGTGTTTGTAGCTTACGTCGTTTGGTGTTTGTAGCTTACGTCGTTTGTGTTTGAATTAATCTGAAATCGTACTTAGCTTACGTCGTTTGGTGTTTGTAGCTTACGTCGTTTGGTGTTTGTAGCTTACGTCGTTTGTGTTTGAATTAATCTGAAATCGTACTTAGCTTACGTCGTTTGGTGTTTGTAGCTTACGTCGTTTGGTGTTTGTAGCATACGTCGTTTGGTGTTTGTAGCTTACGTCGTTTGGTGTTTGAATTAATCTGAAATCGTACTTAGCTTACGTCGTTTGGTGTTTGAATTAACCTGAAATCGTACTTAGCTTACGTCGTTTGGTGTTTGAATTAACCTGAAATCATACTTAGCTTACATCGTTTGTGTTTGAATTAATCTGAAATCGTACTTAGCTTACGTCGTTTGGTGTTTGAATTAATCTGAAACCGTACTTAGCTTACGTCGTTTGGTGTTTGAATTAATCTGAAATCGTACTTAGCTTACGTCGTTTGGTGTTTGAATTAATCTGAAATCGTACTTAGCTTACGTCGTTTGGTGTTTGAATTAACCTGAAATCGTACTTAGCTTACGTCGTTTGGTGTTTGAATTAATCTGAAATCGTACTTAGCTTACGTCGTTTGGTGTATGAATTAATCTGAAACCGTACTTAGCTTACGTCGTTTGGTGTTTGAATTAATCTGAAATCGTACTTAGCTTACGTCGTTTGGTGTTTGAATTAATCTGAAATCATACTTAGCTTACATCGTTTGTGTTTGAATTAATCTGAAATCGTACTTAGCTTACGTCGCTTGGTGTTTGAATTAACCTGAAATCGTACTTAGCTTACGTCGTTTGGTGTTTGAATTAATCTGAAATCGTACATAGCTTACGTCGTTTGTGTTTGAATTAATCTGAAATCGTACTTAGCTTACGTCGTTTGGTGTTTGAATTAATCTGAAATCATACTTAGCTTACGTCGTTTGTGTTTGAATTAATCTGAAATCGTACTTAGCTTACGTTGTTTGGTGTTTGAATTAATCTGAAATCATACTTAGCTTACGTCGTTTGGTGTTTGAATTAATCTGAAACCGTACTTAGCTTACGTCGTTTGGTGTTTGAATTAATCTGAAATCGTACTTAGCTTACGTCGTTTGGTGTTTGTAGCTTACATCGTTTGTGTTTGAATTAATCTGAAATCGTACTTAGCTTACGTCGTTTGGTGTTTGTAGCTTACATCGTTTGTGTTTGAATTAATCTGAAATCGTACTTAGCTTACGTCGTTTGGTGTTTGAATTAACCTGAAATCGTACTTAGCTTACGTCGTTTGGTGTTTGAATTAATCTGAAATCGTACTTAGCTTACATCGTTTGTGTTTGAATTAATCTGAAATCGTACTTAGCTTACGTCGTTTGGTGTTTGAATTAATCTGAAATCATACTTAGCTTACGTCGTTTGTGTTTGAATTAATCTGAAATCGTACTTAGCTTACGTTGTTTGGTGTTTGAATTAATCTGAAATCGTACTTAGCTTACGTCGTTTGGTGTTTGTAGCTTACATCGTTTGTGTTTGAATTAATCTGAAATCGTACTTAGCTTACGTCGTTTGTGTTTGAATTAATCTGAAATCGTACTTAGCTTACGTCGTTTGGTGTTTGAATTAATCTGAAATCGTACTTAGCTTACGTCGTTTGGTGTTTGTAGCTTACATCGTTTGTGTTTGAATTAATCTGAAATCGTACTTAGCTTACGTCGTTTGGTGTTTGTAGCTTACATCGTTTGTGTTTGAATTAATCTGAAATCGTACTTAGCTTACGTCGTTTGTGTTTGAATTAATCTGAAATCGTACTTAGCTTACGTTGTTTGGTGTTTGAATTAATCTGAAATCGTACTTAGCTTACGTCGTTTGGTGTTTGAATTAATCTGAAATCGTACTTAGCTTACGTCGTTTGGTGTTTGAATTAATCTGAAATGTTTAGCTTACGTCGTTTGGTGTTTGTAGCTTACATCGTTTGTGTTTGAATTAATCTGAAATCGTACTTAGCTTACGTCGTTTGGTGTTTAGCTTACATCGTTTGTGTTTGAATTAATCTGAAATCGTACTTAGCTTACGTCGTTTGTGTTTGAATTAATTGAAATCGTACTTAGCTTACATCGTTTGTGTTTGAATTAATCTGAAATCGTACTTAGCTTACGTCGTTTGTGTTTGAATTAATCTGAAATCGTACTTAGCTTACATCGTTTGTGTTTGAATTAATCTGAAATCGTACTTAGCTTACGTCGTTTGGTGTTTGAATTAATCTGAAATCGTACTTAGCTTACATCGTTTGTGTTTGAATTAATCTGAAATCGTACTTAGCTTACGTCGTTTGGTGTTTGAATTAATCTGAAATCGTACTTAGCTTACGTCGTTTGTGTTTGAATTAATCTGAAATCGTACTTAGCTTACGTCGTTTGTGTTTGAATTAATCTGAAATCGTACTTAGCTTACGTTGTTTGGTGTTTGAATTAATCTGAAATCGTACTTAGCTTACGTCGTTTGTGTTTGAATTAATATGAAATCTTACCTAGCTTACAAACAACATGTGATTAATTAGTCTGAAATTAATCCTTTCCATTTGTCTTTACAGAGATACCATGAAAGACTTTGAATCGGATATTCAACACCAGCATGCACATCATGTAAATCTTATCCCCTTTTCAAGTATGGAGAATGGCAAACTCAGTGACTGTGACTCAACTGATGAATGTTTTTACCCGACTGAGGAAATTTGTGGCGGTAAATTACGAAAGACCGGAAACCAAGAAAATAGCTCCCTCTCGCGTGAAGAACGACGGAGAAGACGGCGAGCAACACAAAAATATCGCACTGCGCATGCCACACGTGAAAGAATACGTGTAGAAGCCTTCAATGTGTCATTTGCCGAACTACGTAAACTGTTGCCAACGTTACCTCCAGATAAAAAGTTGTCAAAAATCGAGATACTGAGATTAGCAATATGTTACATCTCATATCTCAACCACGTACTCGACTTAAGTTGATAACAGACTTTAAATTGAATGTAACGTTGCTATTGTTTATGATTGATAGCAGAAAGCTACCGGCCAGACATTTTCACCTGAAACCATGGTAGTGTGTGGATCTGATATGGACACGTGACATCACCATGGATGATATTAGGCATATGGTATTTAGTGTTGAATCCCACCGAAAGATATCAATGCAACGCAGGTGTGGACCACAAGGTTTAGCCTCCATACTCTCGTGAACACGATAATTGTTAAATACTAATGTCTAATTTATAATCTGATGATATACATAACATCACACCAGATAACTCTGTATACATAACATACACACCAGATAACTCTGTATACATAACATACACACCAGATAACTCTGTATACATAACATACACACCAGATAACTCTGTATACATAACATACACACCAGATAACTCTGTATACATAACATCCACACCAGATAACTCTGTATACATAACATCACACCAGATAACTCTGTATACATAACATCACACCAGATAACTCTGTATACATAACATCACACCAGATAACTCTGTATACATAACATACACACCAGATAACTCTGTATACATAACATCACACCAGATAACTCTGTATACATAACATACACACCAGATAACTCTGTATACATAACATCCACACCAGATAACTCTGTATACATAACATCCACACCAGATAACTCTGTATACATAACATACACACCAGATAACTCTGTATATATAACATCCACACCAGATAACTCTGTATACATAACATCCACACCAGATAACTCTGTATACATAACATACACACCAGATAACTCTGTATACATAACATACACACCAGATAACTCTGTATACATAACATACACACCAGATAACTCTGTATACATAACATACACACCAGATAACTCTGTATACATAACATACACACCAGATAACTCTGTATACATACACACCAGATAACTCTGTATACATAACATACACACACACCAGATAACTCTGTATACATAACATACACACCAGATAACTCTGTATACATAACATACACACCAGATAACTCTGTATACATAACATCCACACCAGAAAACTCTGTATACATAACATCCACACCAGATAACTCTGTATACATAAACATACACACCAGATAACTCTGTATACATAACATACACACCAGATAACTCTGTATACATAACATACACACCAGATAACTCTGTATACATAACATACACACCAGATAACTCTGTATATATAACATCCACACCAGATAACTCTGTATACATAACATCACACCAGATAACTCTGTATATATAACATCCACACCAGATAACTCTACACACCAGATAACTCTGTATACATAACATACACACCAGATAACTCTGTATACATAAATTATAACATCCACACCAGATAACTCTGTATACATAACATACACACCAGATAACTCTGTATACATAACATCCACACCAGATAACTCTGTATACATAACATACACACCAGATAACTCTGTATACATAACATACACACCAGATAACTCTGTATATATAACATACACACCAGATAACTCTGTATACATAACATACACACCAGATAACTATGTATACATAACATCCACACCAGATAACTCTGTATACATAACATCCACACCAGATAACTCTGTATACATAACATACACACCAGATAACTCTGTATACATAACATACACACCAGATAACTCTGTATACATAACATCACACCAGATAACTCTGTATACATAACATACACACCAGATAACTCTGTATACATAACATACACACCAGATAACTCTGTATATATAACATCACACCAGATAACTCTGTATACATAACATACACACCAGATAACTCTGTATACAACATAACATCCACACCAGATAACTCTGTATACATAACATACACACCAGATAACTCTGTATACATAACATCCACACCAGATAACTCTGTATACATAACATCACACCAGATAACTCTGTATACATAACATACACACCAGATAACTCTGTATACATAACATACACACCAGATAACTCTGTATACATAACATCACACCAGATAACTCTGTATACATAACATCACACCAGATAACTCTGTATACATAACATCCACACCAGATAACTCTGTATACATAACATCACACCCACATCCACAAAAATAACTTGATATTTTGAACTGTAGATAACTTTGTATATTGTGAACTGTAAATAACTGTGTATATTTTGAACTGTAGATAACTGTATATTTTGAACTGTAGATAACTGTGTATATTTTGAACTGTAGATAACTTGATATTTTGAACTGTAGATAACTGTGTATATTTTGAACTGTAAATAACTGTTGATATTTTGAACTGTAGATAACTGTGTATATTTTGAACTGTAGAAAACGGTATATCTTTAACAGTATATAACTGTGAATTTTGTCAACTGTAGATAACTATGTATATTTTGAATTGTAGATAACTTTGTATATTTTGAACTATAGCTAACTGTATATTTTGAACTGTAGATAACTGTGTATATTTTGAACTGTAGATAACTGTGTATATTTTGAACTGTAGATAACTGTATATATTTTGAACTGTAGATAACTGTGTATATTTTGAACTGTAGATAACTGTGTATATTTTGAACTGTAGATAACTGTGTATATTTTGAACTGTAGATAACTGTGTATATTTTGAACTGTAGATAACTGTGTATATAACTGTATATTTTGAACTATAGCTTACTGTATATTTTGAACTGTAGATAACTTTGTATATTTTGAACTGTAAATAACTTGATATTTTCAACTGTAGATAACTGTGTATATTTTGAACTGTAGATAACTATGTGTATTTTGAACTGTAGATAACTGTGTATATTTTGAACTGTAGATAACTGTGTATATTTTGAACTGTAGATAACTGTGTATATTTTGAACTGTAGATAACTTGTATATTTTGAACTGTAGATAACTGTGTATATTTTGAACTGTAGATAACTGTGTATATTTTGAACTGTAGATAACTGTGTATATTTTGAACTGTAGATAACTGTGTATATTTTGAACTGTAGATAACTGTGTATATTTTGAACTGTAGATAACTGTGTATATTTTGAACTGTAGATAACTGTGTATATTTTGAACTGTAGATAACTGTGTATATTTTGAACTGTATAACTTGTATATTTTGAACTGTAGATAACTGTGTATATTTTGAACTGTAGATAACTGTATATTTTGAACTGTAGATAACTGTGTATATCGTGAACTGTAAATAACTTTGTATATTTTGAACTGTAGATAACTGTGTGTATTTTGAATTGTAGATAACTTTGTATATTTTGAACTGTAAATAACTTGATATTTTCAACTGTAGATAACTGTGTATATTTTGAGCTATAGCTAAATGTATATTTTGAACTGTAGATAACTGTGTATATTTTGAACTGTAGATAACTGTGTATATTTTGAACTGTAGATAACTTTGTATATTTTGAACTGTAAATAACTGTTGATATTTTGAACTGTAGATAACTGTTTATTTTGAACTGTAATTAACCGTGTACATTGTGAACTGTATATTTTGAACTGTAATAACTGTGTATACTTTGAACAGTAGATAACTGTGTATATTTTGAACTGTAGATAACTGTGTATATTTTGAACTGTAGATAACTGTATATTTTGAACTGTAGATAACTGTGTATATCGTGAACTGTAAATAACTTTGTATATTTTGAACTATAGCTAAGTGTATATTTTGAACTGTAGATAACTTTGTATATTTTGAACTGTAGATAACTGTATATTTTGAACTGTAGATAACTGTATATTTTGAACTGTAGATAACTGTGTATATCGTGAACTGTAAATAACTTTGTATATATTGAACTATCAATAACTGTGTATATTTTGAACTGTAGAAAACTTTGTATATTTTGAACTGTAAATAACTTGATATTTAGAACTGTAGACAACTGTGTATATTTTGAACTGTAGATAACTGTATATTTTGAACTGTAAATAACTTGATATTTTGAACTGTAGATAACTGTGTATATTTTGAACTGTAGATAACTGTGTGTATTTTGAACTGTAGATAACTTTGTATATTGTGAACTGTAAATAACTGTGTATATTTTGAACTATAGATAACTTTGTATATTTTGAACTGTAGCTAACTGTATATTTTGAACTGTAGATAACTTTGTATATTTTGAATTATAGCTAAGTGTATATTTTGAACTGTAGATAATTGTGTATATTTTGAACTGTAGATAACTGTATATTTTGAACTGTAGATAACTTTGTATATTTTGAACTGTAGATAACTATGTATATTGTGAACTGTAAATAACTGTATATTTTGAACTGTAGATAACTATGTATATTTTGAATTGTAGATAAGTTTGTATATTTTGAACTATAGCTAACTGTATATTTTGAACTCTAGATAACTGTGTATATTTTGAACTGTAGATAACTGTATATATTTTGATAACTGTGTATATTTTGAACTATAAATAACTTTTTATATTTTGAACTCTAGATAACTGTGTATATTTTGAACTGTAGATAACTGTGTATATTTTGAACTGTAGATAACTGTATATTTTGAACTGTAGATAATTGTGTATATTTTGAACTGTAGATAACTGTGTATATTTTGAACTGTAGATAACTTTGTGCATTGTGAACTGTAGATTACTGTGTATATTTTGAACTATAGCTAAGTGTATATTTTGAACTGGAGATAACTGTGTATACTTTGAACTGTAGATAACTGTGGATACTTTTAACTGTAGATAACGGTATATTTTGAACTGTAAATAACCGTGTATATTGTGAACTATAGATAACTGTGTATATTTTGAACTGTAAATAACTTGATATTTTGAACTGTAGATAACTATGTATATTTTGAACTGTAGATAACTGTATATTTTCCACTGTAGATAACTGTGTATATTGTGAACTGTAGATAACTGTGTCAATTTTGAACTACAGATAACTTTGTATATTGTGAACTGTAAATAACTGTGTATATTTTGAACTGTAGATAACTGTGTATATTTTGAACTGTAGATAACTGTGTATATTTTGAACTGTAGATAACTTGTATATTTTGAACTGTAGATAACTGTATATTTTGAACTGTAGATAACTGTGTATATTTTGAACTGTAGATAACTGTGTATATTTTGAACTGTAGATAACTGTGTATATTTTGAACTGTAGATAACTGTGTATATTTTGAACTGTAGATAACTGTGTATATTTTGAACTGTAGATGACTGTATACTTTGAACTGTTGATAATTGTGTATATTTTGACCTGTAGATAACTTTGTAGATTTTGAACTGTAGATAACTTTGTATGTTGTGAACTGTAGATAACTGTGTATATTTTGAACTGTAGATAACTGTGTATATTTTGAACTGTAGATAACTGTGTATATTTTGAACTGTATATAACTGTGTATATTTTGAACTGTAGATAACTTTATATTTTGAACTGTAGATAACTGTGTATATTTTGAACTGTAGATAACTGTGTATATTTTGAACTGTAGATAACTTGTATATTTTGAACTGTAGATAACTTGTATATTTTGAACTGTAGATAACTTGTATATTTTGAACTGTAGATAACTGTGTATATTTTGAACTGTAGATAACTGTGTATATTTTGAACTGTAGATAACTGTGTATATTTTGAACTGTAGATAACTGTGTATATTTTGAACTGTAGATAACTTGTATATTTTGAACTGTAGATAATATTTTGAACTGTATATTTTGAACTGTAGATAACTGTGTATATTTTGAACTGTAGATAACTGTGTATATTTTGAACTGTAGATAACTTGTATATTTTGAACTGTATAACTGTGTATATTTTGAACTGTAGATAACTTTGTATATTGTGAACTGTAAATAACTGTATATTTTGAACTGTAGATAACTGTATATTTTGAACTGTAGATAACTTGATATTTTGAACTGTAGATAACTGTGTATATTTTGAACTGTAGATAACTTTGTATATTGTGAACTGTAAATAACTTGATATTTTGAACTGTAGATAACTTTGTATATTGTGAACTGTAAATAACTGTGTATATTTTGAACTGTAGATAACTGTATATTTTGAACTGTAGATAACTGTGTATATTTTGAAATATAGCTAACTGTATATTTTGAACTGTAGATAACTGTGTATATTTTGAACTGTATATAACTATGTATATTGTGAACTGTAGATAATTTTGAACTGTATATTTTGAACTTTAGATAACTGTGTATATTTTGAACTGTAGATGACTGTATACTTTGAACTGTTGATAATTGTGTATATTTTGAACTGTAGATTACTGTGTATATTTTGAACTATAGCTAACTGTATATTTTGAACTGTAGATAACTGTAGATTTTGAACTATGGCTAACTGTGTATATTTTGAACTGTAGATAACTTGTATATTTTGAACTGTAGATAACTGTGTATACTTTGAACTGTAGATAACTGTGTATATTTTGAACTGTAGATAACTGTGTATATTTTGAACTGTAGATAACTGTATATTTTGAACTGTAGATAACTGTGTATATTTTGAACTATAGATAACTTTGTATATTTTGAACTATAGCTAACTGTATATTTTGAACTGTAGATAACTGTGTGTATTTTGAACTGTAGATAACTGTGTATATTTTGAACTGTAGATAACTGTATATTTTGAACTGTAAATAACTATGTATATTTTGAACTGTAGATAACTGTATATATTTTGAACTGTAGATAACTGTGTATATTTTGAACTGTAGATAACTGTGTATATTTTGAACTGTAGATAACTGTGTATATTTTGAACTGTAGATAACTGTGTATATTTTGAACTGTAGATAACTGTGATACTGTATATTGAACTGTAGATAACTGTGTATATTTTGAACTGTAGATAACTGTGTATATTTTGAACTGTAGATAACTTTGAATATTTTGAACTGTAAATAACTGTTGATATTTTGAACTGTAGATAACGCTGTATATTTTGAACTGCAGATAACTGTTTATTTTGAACTGTAAATAACCGTGTATATTGTGAACTGTAGATAACGGTGTTTATTTTGAACTATAGCTTACTGTATATTTTGAACTGTAGATAACTTTGTATATTTTGAACTGTAAATAACTTGATATTTTCAACTGTAGATAACTGTGTATATTTTGAACTGTAGATAACTTTGTATATTTTGAACTGTAGATAACTGTGTATATTTTAAACTGTAGATAACTGTGTAAATTTTGAACTGTAGCTAACTTTGTATATTTTGAACTGTAGATAACTTTGTATATTGTGAACTGTAGATAACTGTGTATATTTTGAACTGTAAATAACCGTGTATATTGTGAACTGTAGATAACGGTATATTTTGAACTGTAGATAACTGTGTATATTTTGAACTATTGATAACTTTGTATATTGTGAACTGTAGATAACTGTGTATATTTTGAACTGTAGATAACTTTGTATATTTTGAACTATAGATAACTGTGTATATTTTGAACTGTAGATAACTGTGTATATTTTGAACTGTAGATAACTGTATATATTTTGAACTGTAGATAACTTGTATATTTTGAACTGTAGATAACTGTGTATATTTTGAACTGTAGATAACTGTGTATATTTTGAACTGTAGATAACTGTGTATATTTTGAACTGTAGATAACTGTGTATATTTTGAACTGTAGATAACTGTGTATATTTTGAACTGTAGATAACTTGTATATTTTGAACTAGATAACTGTGTATATTTTGAATTGTAGATAAATTTGTCTATTGTGAAATGTAGATAACTGTGTATATTTTGAACTGTAGATAACTGTGTATATTTTGAACTGTAAATAACTGTTGATATTTTGAACTGTAGATAACTGTGTATATTTTGAACTGTAGAAAACGGTATATCTTTGAATTGTAGATTACTGTGTATATTTTGAACTGTAGATAACTGTGTATATTTTGAACTGTAGATAACTGTGTATATTTTGAACTGTAGATAACTGTGTATATTTTGAACTGTAGATAACTTGTATATTTTGAACTGTAGATAACTGTGTATATTTTGAACTGTAACTGTGTATATAACTTGTATATTTTGAACTGTAGATAACTGTGTATATTTTGAACTGTAGATAACTGTGTATATTTTGAACTGTAGATAACTTGTATATTTTGAACTGTAGATAACTGTGTATATTTTGAACTGTAGATAACTGTGTATATTTTGAACTGTAGATAACTGTGTATATTTTGAACTGTAGATAACTGTGTATATTTTGAACTGTAGATAACTGTGTATATTTTGAACTGTAGATAACTGTGTATATTTTGAACTGTAGATAACTGTGTATATTTTGAACTGTAGATAACTGTGTATATTTTGAACTGTAGATAACTTGTATATTTTGAACTGTAGATAACTGTGTATATTTTGAACTGTAGATAACTGTGTATATTTTGAACTGTAGATAACTGTGTATATTTTGAACTGTAGATAACTGTGTATATTTTGAACTGTAGATAACTGTGTATATTTTGAACTGTAGATA
Organism: Ylistrum balloti; assembly: GCF_031769215.1. Classification (NCBI taxonomy): domain Eukaryota; kingdom Metazoa; phylum Mollusca; class Bivalvia; order Pectinida; family Pectinidae; genus Ylistrum; species Ylistrum balloti. Next base: position 75,456 of record NW_026782550.1, read on the forward strand.
ACTGTGTATATTTTGAACTGATAACTGTGTATATTTTGAACTGTAGATAACTGTATATTTTGAACTGTAGATAACTGTGTATATTTTGAACTGTAGATAACTGTGTATATTTTGAACTGTAGATAACTGTGTATATTTTGAACTGTAGATAACTGTGTATATTTTGAACTGTAGATAACTGTGTATATTTTGAACTGTAGATAACTGTGTATATTTTGAACTGTAGATAACTGTGTATATTTTGAACTGTAGATAACTGTGTATATTTTGAACTGTAGATAACTGTGTATATTTTGAACTGTAGATAACTGTGTATATTTTGAACTGTAGATAACTGTGTATATTTTTTAGATAACTGAACTGTAGATAACTGTGTATATTTTGAACTGTAGAAAACGGTATTTTTTGAACTGTAGATAACTGTGTATATTTTGAACTGTAGATAACTGTGTATATTTTGAACTGTAGAAAACGGTATTTTTTGAACTGTAGATAACTGTGTATATTTTGAACTGTAGATAACTGTTGATATTTTGAACTGTAGATAACTGTATATGTTGAACTGGAGATAACTGTGTATACTTTGAACTGTAGATAATTTTGTATATTTTGAATTGTAGATTACTTTGTCTATTGTGAAATGTAGATAACTGTGTATATGTTGAACTGTAGATAACTGTACATTTTGCACTGTAGATAACTGTGTATATTTTTCTAACTGTAGATAACTGTGTATATTTTGAACTGTACTTTTTATATTTTGAACTGTAGATAACTGTGTATATTTTGAACTGTAGATAACTTTGTATATTGTGAACTGTAGATTACATGATCTTTTGAACTGTAGATAACTATGTATATTTTGAACTGTAGATAACTGTATATTTTGTGAACTGTAGATAACTGTGTATATTTTGAACTATAGATAACTGTGTATATTTTGAACTGTAGATAACTGTGTATATTTTGAACTGTAGATAACTTTGTATATTGTGAACTCTAGATAACTGTGTATATTTTGAACTTTAGATAACTGTATACTTTGAACTGTCGATAACTGTGTATATTTTGAACTGTAGAAAACTGTGTATATTTTGAACTGTAGATAACTTGTATATTTTGAACTGTAGATAACTGTGTATATTTTGAACTGTAGATAACTGTGTATATTTTGAACTGTAGATAACTGTGTATATTTTGAACTGTAGATAACTGTGTATATTTTGAACTGTAGATAACTGTGTATATTTTGAACTGTAGATAACTGTGTATATTTTGAACTGTAGATAACGGTGTATATTTTGAACTGCAGATAACTGTGTGTATTTTGAATTGTAGATAACTTTGTATATTTTGAACTATAGCTAAATGTATATTTTGAACTGTAGATAACTGTGTATATTTTAAACTGTAGATAACTGTGTAAATTTGGAACTGTAGCTAACTTTGTATATTTTGAACTGTAGATAATAATTTTGAACTGTATATTTTGAACTGTAGATAACTGTGTATATTGTGAACTGTAGATAACTTGTATATTTTGAACTGTAGATAACTGTGTATATTTTGAACTGTAGATAACTGTGTATATTTTGAACTGTAGATAACTTTGTATATTGTGAACTGTAGATTACATGATATTTTGCACTGTAGATAACTGTGTATATTTTGAACTGTATATAACTGTATATTTTGAACTGTAGATAACTGTGTATATTTTGAACTGTAGATAACTGTGTATATTTTGAACTGTAGATAACTGTGTATATTTTGAACTGTAGATAACTGTGTATATTTTGCACTGTAGATAACTGTTTATATTGTGAACTGTAGATAACTGTGTATATTTTGAACTGTAGATAACTTTGTATATTGTGAACTGTTAATAACTGTGTATATTGTGAACTGTAGATAACGGTGTTTATTTTGAACTATAGCTTACTGTATATTTTGAACTGTAGATAACTTTGTATATTTTGAACTGTAAATAACTTGATATTTTCAACTGTAGATAACTGTGTATATTTTGAATTATAGCTAAGTGTATATTTTGAACTGTAGATAATTGTGTATGTTTTGAACTGTAGATAACTGTGTATATTTTGAACTGTAGATAACTTTGTATATTGTGAACTGTAGATTACTGTGTATATTTTGAACTGTAGATAACTGTACATTTTGCACTGTAGATAACTGTGTATATTGTGAACTGTAGATAACTGTGTATATTTTGAACTATAGATAACTTTGTATATTGTGAACTGTTAATAACTGTATACTTTGAACTGTAGATAACTTTGTATATTTTGAACAGTAAGTAACTTGATATTTTCAACTGTAGATAACTGTGTATATTTTGAACTGTAGATAACTGTGTATATTTTGAACTGTATAATTTTATATTTTGAACTGTAGATAACTGTGTATATTTTGAACTGTAGATAACTTGATATTTTGAACTGTAGATAACTGTGTATATTTTGAACTGTAAATAACTTGACATTTTGAACTGTAGATAACTTTGTATATTGTGAATTGTAAATAACTTGATATTTTGAACTGTAGATAACTGTATATTTTGAACTGTAAATAACTTGATATTTTGAACTGTAGATAACTGTGTATATTTTGAACTGTAGATAACTGTATATTTTGAATTGTAGATAACTGTGTATATTTTGAACTATAGCTAAGTGTATACTAACTGTGTATATTTTGAACTATAGCTAAGTGTATATTTTGAACTGTAGATAACTTTGTATATTGTGAACTGTATATTTTGAACTGTAGATAACTGTATATTTTGAACTTTAAATAACTGTATATTTTGAACTGTAGATAACTTTGTATATTTTGAACTATAGATAAGTGTATATTTTGAACTGTAGATAACTGTGTATATTTTGAACTGTAGATAACTGTGTATATTTTGAACTGTAGATAACTTTGTATATTGTGAACTGTAGATTACATGATATTTTGAACTGTAGATAACTATGTATATTTTGAACTGTAGATAACTGTATATTTTGCACTGTAGATAACTGTGTATATTTTGAACTGTAGATAACTGTGTATATTTTGAACTGTAGATAACTGTATATTTTGAACTGTAAATAACTGTATATTTTGAACTGTAGATAACTGTGTATATTTTGAACTGTAGATAACTTTGTATATTTTGAACAGTAAGTAACTTGATATTTTCAACTGTAGATAACTGTGTATATTTTGAACTACAGGTAGCTGTATATTTTGAACTGTAGATAACTTTGTATATTTTGAACTATAGATAACTGTGTATATTTTGAACTGTAGCTAACTTGTATATTTTGAACTGTAGATAACTTGTATATTTTGAACTGTAGATAACTGTGTATACTTTGAACTGTAGATAACTATGTATATTTTGAATTGTAGATAAGTTTGTATATTTTGAACTATAGCTAACTGTATATTTTGAACTCTAGATAACTGTGTATATTTTGAACTGTAGATAACTGTATACTTTGAACTGTAGATAACTGGGTATATTTTGAACTGTAGATAACTTTGTATATTTTGAACTGTAAATAACTTGATATTTTGAACTGTAGATAACTTTGTATATTGTGAACTGTAAATAACTTGATATTTTGAACTGTAGATAACTGTGTATATTTTGAACTGTAGATAACAGTATATTTTAAATTGTAGATAACTGTGTATATTTTGAACTATAGCTAAGTGTATATTTTGAACTGGAGATAACTCTGTATACATAATATAGATAGATTTTCCGGATTGAAGATATAGAATAGCAGTTTTTATAACACAACCAGTAGAAGATTAGAGTGTGACGTTTCGATGACTTCACGGTCACCTTCATCTTATAACACAACCAGTAGAAGATTAGAGTGTGGCGTTTCGATGACTACACGGTCACCTTCATCTTATAACACAACCAGTAGAAGATTAGATTGTGACGTTTTGATGACTACATGGTCACCTTCATCTTATAACACAACCAGTAGAAGATTAGAGTGTGGCGTTTCGATGACTACACGGTCACCTTAATCTCATCTCGAATTGCCTACTGTACATAAGGTAAAAATATAAAATCTGATAAGTATGAATTATAAACCACAGCGTCAACACTGAAGTATAAATTATAAACCACAGCGTCAACACTGAAGTATAAATTATAAACCACAGCGTCAACACTGAAGTATAAATTATAAACCACAGCGTCAACACTGAAGTATAAATTATAAACCACAGCGTCAACACTGAAGTATAAATTATAAACCACTGCGTCTACACAGATGTATAAATTATAAACCACAGTGTCAAGACAGATGTATAAATTATAAACAGGGTCAGCACAGAAATATAAATTATAAACAGCGTCAACACAGAAGCGTTAATTATAAACAACGTCAACACAGAAGTATAAATTATCAATCACAGTGAACACAGAAATATAAATTATAAACCACAGCGTCAACACAGAAGTTTAAATTATAAACAGCGTCAACACAGAAGTATAAATTACAAACAGCGTTAACACAGAAGTATAAATTATAAACCACAGCGTCCACACAGAAGTAAAAATTATGAATCACAGTGTCAACACAGTAGTATAAATTATAAATCACAGCGTCAACACAGAAGTATGAATTATAAACCATAGCGTCGACACAGAAGTATGAATTATAAACCAGAGCGTCAACACAGAAGTATAAATTATAAACCACAGTGTCAACACAGAAATATAAATTATAAACAGCGTCAACACAAAAGTATAAATTATAAACAGCGTCAACACAGAAGTATAAATTATAAATCGCAGCGTCAACACAAAAGTATAAATTATCAATCACAGCGTTAACACAGAAGTATAAATTATAAACCACAGCGTCCACACAGAAGTAAAAATTATGAATCACAGTGTCAACACAGTAGTATAAATTATAAACAGCGTCAACACAGAAGTATAAATTATAAACCACAGCGTCAACACAGAAGTATTAAGTATAAACAGTGCCAACACAGAAGTATAAATTATAAACCACAGCGTCAACACAGAAGTATGAATTATAAACCACAGCGTCAACACAAAAGTATAGATTATAAACCACAGCGTCAACACAGAAGTATAAACTAAAAACAGCGTCAACACAGAAGTATAAATTATAAACCGCAGTGTCAACACAAAAGTATAAATTATAAACAGCGTCAACACAGAAGTATTAATTATAAACAGCGTCAACCACAGAAGTATAAATTATAAACAGCGTCAACACAGAAGTATTAATTATAAAGTGTCAACACAGAAGTATAAATTATAAACCACAGCGTCAACACAGAATTATGAATTATAAACCACAGCGTCAACACAGAAGTATTAATTATAAACAGCGTCAACACAGAAGTATAAATTATAAACAGCGTCAACACAGAAGTATTAATTATAAACAGTGTCAACACAGAAGTATAAATTATAAACCACAGCGTCAACACAGAAGAATGAATTATAAACCACAGCGTCAACACAGAAGAATGAATTATAAACCACAGCGTCAACACAGAAGTATAAATTATAAACCACAGTGTCAACACAGAAGTATAGATTATAAACAGCGTCAACACAGAAGTATAAATTATAAACAGCGTCAACACAGAATTATGAATTATAAACCACAGCGTCAAAACGCAAATACCACGATGTCATCCAATAGGGACAAACTATCACAGCGAAAACATTTGTGGAACTACCACACATCATCAACTGATAGGTACAAAAAATAACAAGGCTTCAACAGACGGAGACGCAAATGTCAAAGCGTCAACACAAACAATCATAATATACAAATGCGTAAACATACAACACAACAAACCTGAGAGTCTTAAACATTTGTAAGTATATCGTCTTTTCTATTCTTTATAGTCAGTAATGATCGGTATTGATAGCTTGAGGTATAAATTATTTACAAAAGCTGAGTTTTCATTGTCACGATAATGTATTTATAAACAACAGCGACAACACACAAGGACAAGTAGTTATTTCATATTTATTTGCAAAAGTTTTAATATTGCTGAATGGTAATATTCATAGGTTAAACGTGTATTTAACAATAATCTTGAATATGATAAACAAACTTTTAGAATTTCAAGTATCGTTTAATTTAAATGTTCATATCTTAAATGTTTGGTAATTTGTAATTTTTGTAAGTATTTAATAAATGAAATAATAATAATAAAAAAAAACATCGATTATTGCTGATTCGTGAAGAAAACTATTTTAAATATTGATGGGTTATAAGGTTTATTGTCAATGTTATCTACTGTCAGCGGATGAATGGTAAGACAACCTCAGACTGGACAGGATGGTCAGGATGGAACTGACATTGAATGATATTGGCTGTTAATGAAAGGAGTGAATTACGTAATGAATCTTTCTGTAACAGATGAGAAACTCTGCTCACTTTAGCTGTAACATGTCGTATTTCGATGAGTTGAAAAGGGGCGTATTTAATGAAATAAAGAATTGAACATGTTTTTCGAACGAATGAAATGTTTTTGCATAAATTAATCATTCCTTGTTGTACTTTCTGTTGTTATTTGTATTACGATCACATTACTAGAATTATTTATACATAAGTTCAGTTTGGAAAGCCCACCTTCAGTTTATACAATATTTCTAGACTAGATCCCTAACCTTTACAATTATAGCTGGCTCGTCTAAGTGTTCAACCAAGCCTTTATCTAAACTACTAACTACCATTCTAAGTACTATAACATCTGGGTTACAGTCTTATGGTGATACTGTTTACTCAAGAGGTGGAATTAATAGTATGTGGATTTTGAAGAACTCCAAAGACGTTTTAAACGATCTTCGACACCCTTTTCTGAAAACATTTAATCTATATGAATATTTAGATTACCACCCTGTACATCACCACACCCCATTCTATACTGTAGTAACACCTTCGTTCTCTTGTTCTGATAACTTTCTTCTTCAAGAAAGGTGAACGGCGGTATAAATATATATTTGTGAACGATACTGAAGCGTATTTCGTAAAATTTACGTTCAAATTAAAGTGGAGGACAAAATCATAAAAATGAGCAAGTTTCTAGTTGACAACATCTTCGTCGAGTTTGGTGGTAAGATCTTCCAAACGGCTATTGACATTTACCTATAGGAACCAACAGTGTCCCTCTTTTGGCTGAATTGATTTTGTTTTCATACGAAGCTAAATTTATTGAAGGTTTTATCGAAACAGGTCGCATAGACCATGCATAGTCGTTTAATTTCACATTCAGAAATATTGCTGACGTTTTGTCTTTAACGAGAAATTTATTGACTACGTCCATCGTGTATACCCAGCAGAACTGGAAAACAAAGTGACGACAGACTCTTATACATCAGTTGATTATCTCTTTTCCTACAACGAAATCAACATGGATAGCTTTCCAATAAACTGTATAAAAAACGTGAGGATTTCAGTTTCCCTATTGCGAATTTTCCATTTCTGGATAGCAATATACCTGCATCTCCAACCTATGGTATTTACATGTCACAATTGATTCGATATTCAAGGCTTGTCCTCATTATCACGATTTTCGTGGAAGAAGGCGTCAACTAACTGATAAAGTCGTAACACAGGCGTTCAAAAGATGCAAGTTTAAGTTAATTAGGGGAAAGTTTGATGGTCGCCATAGTGATCTCATTGAGAAATATTCTATTTCTTTGTGAGACACGAAGCTGGACGTGTTTGATGCTTGTTTGTTTGCATGTTGGTTCCATTGTTGTATACCTTGTTCTCATTTGAGAACGTGACATTACTTACCTGGATTGACCAAGGTTTATATGGCGGGTGTCGTCAATGAAGCAGAAGACGCTTACTCTTCCGGAATACCTGGTCTAATTCTTCTTTATCATTTTCAGGAGTCTCCATGTAATTTTTTCTTTTATTCACATTGTTTATATTGTTTATGTAAATCAAACAAAGATGTGATAAAGAAATACTACACAAAAAGACATAATCCTCCTCGAAATTTTGTGATTAAATATATAAAATAAATAAATATAAAACAAAACTATCTATGTTAAAATAGCACAATGAATTTCCTTGAGATCATGTTTAGAAATATCATGAATTTTAGGTCACTTACAATTTACGATTACGTTTTAAATAACTGAGATACAGAAATAGAACCAAATAATATATTGAATAGGTGACAAAGACAGAAGCCACATCAAACAGGAAACTTATAACCACACACCAATACACATAGGTGAGAATGCGAGGAAGACTAGAGAATCTGAGGACCCTTTGCAATTTGCAGAAACAAACGCGTCTCTTTCAAAGATCTAAAAAAGTGAATAACACTTTTCAAAATAAGTTAAGATGCAGTCAAATCCAACAACGAATTGATCTGCATCATACAGCTGTTTCGTCCTTCTAGGATTGGTCAGTTATGTTACATCATACAGCTGTTTCGTCCTTCTAGGACCCGTCAGTGATGCTACATCATACAGCTGTTTCGTCCTTCTAGGACTAGTCAGTGACGTTACATCATACATCATACAAGGACAAAACAGCTGTATGATGTAACGTCACTGACGAGTCCTAGGACGAAACAGCTGTATGATGTTACCATCACTGACGAGTCCTAGAAGGACGAAACAGCTGTATATGCCGTTAAATTCATTGTTTGGCTCTGTCGTATCTAACTCTTAATTTGTATTAAAAGGCGCTATTCATTTGTTTCTCGTTTGCACAATATCTGAGCGACAGTGATATATTAATCAAATAGCACACGGTAAACATGATACTGGTAAAGTTTTTTCTGCAACAAAATGAAGGTTTTTCCACGTTTTATTGACAAAGACAAATAATAATATTAATAATAATAAAAATACACCTACAAACGTACATGTCTTCCCCTCAGAAGGCCTCTCAGTCACAACAGTTCTTTCATTAACGACACATGTCCTTGTTAGAAGCATTTAATCGACAATTACTCAATAAGATAAATATTGATATAGATTATATATGACAATGAAGGCAGACCACTTTCCCCAAACCATCGAAAAAATATTATAATGATAAAAATAATACATAAATTACCCTTTATCTGGCCTCTGTCCGTGAACCGGAAGTGTCTTATAACCGCTTGCAGACACTGTGGCAGACGACATATTTTTTTTCACCAAACGGATTTTTATCTCATCATATCATTGCATCGTTTTCCGCAAATGTATATCAAAAGTATGTTTTTATTATCATACCATTTTTCATAGTTACAACAGAACATAACTAGTCTGTAATTACGACTTCAAACGAGTCCACATGTCGGTAATCAGCTCCCGTAAAGATATTAGTCAAGATTTGTCAGAACGTTTTGAAAATTACACTTTACTGCTATCCCTTGTTGATGCAACATGTACTTAATACTAGCAAAAAGAAAGTAAGATTACACAAGGGAAACATTGTTTGAAAACAGCACACTTAACAGAATTACGACTGTACTATTAAGGTTATTAAAAGTTAATAACTCAACCCAGTGGATTCCCGTCTCATCAATCTGTCAGTGTCAGTTACTAGGAAGTGTAACGAATCGGCAGTTCCCGCGAACCTGTTGGAAAGGTGAAATTTCCAACAGAATGTAAAAAGGTTTCTTCCTTTTAATGCTCTCATTCCAATCTTGTTCCAATGTATACTGCTTACATCATGAGTGAGTCATTAGTTAGTGTAAAAACTTAAAAAAAAAGATTGATTTTCTAATTTTTGTATCTATCTGTGATGACGTTCAGAATAGTAACAACTTGTATTAGTTAATTTTCTATTCAATATGATATCATATCAAACAAAAACTCTAAAAATGTTTCATTTCACTAATCACCCAGGTAAACTTAGATCATTACACTTAAACATTTTAGTGGAAAGCTGTGGAAAGCTGTGGAAATCCGGATAAATACCTGGTAAGTCTGTCATCAACAGATTCCTGTCTAGATATTAGTTACAAACACTACAATCCGGATAAATACCTGTCCTGTTGGAAACGCGTGGATGGGGGTTTGTCTTACTGTGGGTGGGAACTCGAGTCCTGTTGGAAACGCGTGGGTGGGTGTTGGTCTCACTGTGGGTGGGAACTCGAGTCCTGTTGGAATAGCGTGGGTGGGGGTTGGTCTTACTGTGGGTGGGAACTCGAGTCCTGTTGGAATCGCGCAGGTGATCCTATATCTTTTCACGTCCCTTCCGGGAATCGAACCCCGGACGGCTAGATGAAAGACACCATTGCGCGATCCACCCACTCTAAATATGATGTTGACTTGGTGACAAGGGATTAAGTAATTTTGAGACAGAGTCAACTCGAACTAGGAGAATCTTGTTGAGCAGGTCATACGTCGTAGGAAACATTTCATGATACTTAGTCTGATGTCTCCCTGTGTGAGCACCTGGATGAAGTAATAAAACTTCTTCTGGGGTAGGTCTTAAATGTTAATTACTGTCTGAATGAGATTCTCGACCACTCTACAGAACAATCAATGCCAACAGAGCCCAGCTGGTATATTCTATATTTACATTAAAACACTAATTCGCTTTAGCATTACGGCTTACAGCTTCAAAGTTAACATTATATGTAAACACATATATACAAGTAATTATCTACACCATAGCGGCATACAATTACATACTGTAAATAACATTTTTTAGCGAGAATTCAATTTATAAATGTGTAAGTCACCGTCTTGTTCGCGAATACATGATTCCGCGGGTACTACGAATACATGATCCCGCGGGTACTACGAATACATGATCCCGCGGGTACTACGAATACATGATCCCGCGGGTACTACGAATACATGATCCCGCGGGTACTACGAATACATGATCCCGCGGGTACTACGAATACATGATTTCGCGGGTAATACGAATACATGATCCCGCGGGTACTACGAATACATGATTTCGCGGGTACTACGAATACATGATTTCGCTGGTAATACGAATACATGATTTCGCGGGTAATACGAATACATGATCCCGCGGGTACTACGAATACATGATTCAAAGGGTACTACGAATAAATGATTTCGCGGGTACTACGAATACATGATCCCGTGGGTACTACGAATACATGATCCCGCGGGTACTACGAGAACATGATCCCGTGGGTACTACGAATACATGATACCGTGGGTACTACGAATACATGATCCCGTGGGTACTACGAGAACGTGGGTAATACGAATACATGATCCCGCGGGTACTACTACATGATCCCGCGGGTATACATGATTCAAAGGGTACTACGATTCCGTGGGTATACGAATAATGATCCGCGGGGGATACTACGACATGACATGATTTCGCGGGTAATACATGAATACATGATTTCGCGGGTAATACGAATACATGATCCCGCGGGTACTACGAATACATGATCCCGTGGGTACTACGAGAACATGATTCCGCGGGTACTACGAATAGGCGAATCCGCGGGTACTACGAATACATGATCCCGTGGGTACTACGAATAGGTGATTCCGCGGGTACTACGAATAGGTGATTCCGCGGGTACTACGAATAGGTGACTTCGCAAGACTAAAGAAATGATGTTATTTTGTAGACTCTTAATTTCTTTGATATCCCAATAAATCTGTTAATGCTTGTTCTAACATTTCTTGGACATTTGTGGATTAAGTGTGCCCATTCAATCCATCAAAATAAATCCCCACAAAAATTTTACTATACCCATTCAATCCATCAAAATAAATCCCCACAAAAATTTTACTATACCCATTCAATCCATGAAAATAAATCCCCACAAAAATTTTACTATACCCATTCAATCCATCAAAATAAATCCCCACGAAAATCGATGGTTTTACTATACCCTTTTAATTTATTAATGTATGACTTTCAACCAAATTTGTGCATATCATTTATATCTATCAGAATGAAAGGAAAATTACAGATATAAAACATGAATGCTACAGATCATTTTCACCAATTTCTGTATACTTTTAACCCAGGAAAAGCGTTTTTTTCTGTAGAAGATCGCTATGGGGTGACTTTTCTGAAGGCGACGAAGTCGTCCCTAACACTAAACCTTATACTCTTATATCTGTAGCTCAAAAAGTATACATACAATAGAACCTATATAGATGACGAAGTGGAAGCCTCAACGCATTAATCATTTACATATCACGGTCAAACAACTCTGAAAATCGTGGATGTTGAAAAGATGGATTTTAAACTTCTGCATTTAGCCCAGCTTCTCACTTGTGTTGCACAAACGTCACAGTGTAGATAGGGTAGAGGTAAACAATTAATTCAACTGAATAATAAGATGTAATGTTCTCAGTAGGACTCGTCTTTTGTGCTACATCAAAAACTCTTTCGTAATTCTAGGGCTCGTCAGTGATGCTACATCATACAGCTGTTTAATCCTTGTAGGACTCGTCAGTGATGTTACATCATACACCTGTTTAATCCTTGTAAGACTCGTCAGTGATGCTACATCATACAGCTGTTTCGTCCTCCAAGGACTCGTCAGTGATGCTACATCATACAGCTGTTTCGTCCTCCAAGGACTCGTCAGTGATGTTACATCATACAGCTGTTTCGTCCTTCTAGGACTCGTCAGTGATGTTACATCATACAGCTGTTTCGTCCTCCAAGGACTCGTCAGTGATGTTACATCATACAGCTGTTTCGTCCTTTTAGGACTCGTAAGTGATGCCAAGGGCCTAAATATTGAAATGTATTTGGTTGCCGAGGAAAAATCCAAAGCGATCGACAGAAAAGTCCAAATCTAGACGGGGAGGTGCAGCAGCACCATAATTAAATTAATTTCGTAATTTTATTGTATCAGACAATTCCAGAACAGCGTCAAATACATGTGTATATTCTGTACCACTTTATACACTGTTACTATTACCATAATACTAGCCGTGCATCTCTCTCTGATCACGGACTTATGCACGACCTGATCTATCTCACGATATCCTAACATACACTTGCACGTTTTTATACAGTCGTAAATCTTCACAATTCTTAATATGACTGAAGATACATTTTATTGCAGGGTTTGTACTGTATCGTTTATAATAAGCCCTGCCTATCGTCAGATTCAGCCTAATTAAAAACCTATATCTAAATCCCAAGCTCATTTTCTGCTGAAGTCGCGCGCTCCTAACCGCTGTTTACAGCAAATTTATAGCCAATATTTTCTGATTTCCCCCGGCGAGTCAATCTTTTGTTCGTCATGAAAATCTTTGTGTGTGATGTCGTACCATCATTGAAGACGAATTCGAGCCTCGTTTTACCTGCGTCTCCATCATTTAACAATAAATCGCAAAAGACAACGGGACTATCAGTCACTTGATACCGGCAAACACCTCTCCTGTTTCCGGAGATACAAAATGTTACACGGCGCGCGACGGAACTTCTCGATCAAGCGAGAGTTTGTCTCTAATTAGCAGCTTGTAAGAGAACATGCCGACAGCTGCGCTTATTTCGTATAAAGAAGATTTAAATGAATTGTCAGCTTGCTAATTTTGGAATTGTTTAAAATAAAATTAATATTTTGATTATGTTTATATCTTAACAATGTTAAGTTCTGTTATGTAAACATATGTTTTAGTATTTCAAATAGCTTTGAAAATCATTTCCATTAAATACTTAGAAACGATATTTTATTTATTTAGATTTGATGCTGTAGCGAATAAACCCGTTCCAATTAGCAGCAATTTAATGTCGATGTATCAGAGGACATTTGAGTAAGAGATCTAGCGTAGAATTGAGGAAACTGAAAAACCACAGCAGACGCCAGTCACAAATTGGTGTAAAATTGCGGTTGAATTTCAAGAGAAAAACATTTAATTCTGTATGTTTAAAGTTGGACGGAATTATCATCAGAACATTTCCTCGGAATTGGATATCCAACTTTTGTTTCTTGTTTTCTCTTGTACTAATATGTAGATTATACAGTTGTACGATAAATCAATGAGCTCGACTCAATCAGCAGTGACTACATATACCCAGGTAGAATTAATGTCGTTATATACACAGGTAGGATTACTGTCGTTATATACAGAGGTAGGATTACTGTCGTTATATACATAGGTAGGATCACTGTCGTTATAACACAGGTAGGATTACTGTCGTTATATACACAGGATTACTGTCGTTATATACAGAGGTAGGATAACTGTCGTTATATACAGAGGTAGGATTACTGTCGTTATATACATAGGTAGGATCACTGTCGTTATAACACAGGTAGGATTACTGTCGTTATATACACAGGTAGGATTACTATCGTTATATACACAGGTAGAGTTACTGTCGTTATATACCCAGGTAGGATTACTGTCGTTATATACACAGGATTACTGTCGTTATATACAGAGGTAGGATAACTGTCGTTATATACAGAGGTAGGATTACTGTCGTTATATACATTATATACATAGAATTACTGTCGTTATATACACAGGTAGGATTACTATCGTTATATACACAGGTAGATTTACTGTCGTTATATACCCAGGTAGGATTACTGTCGTTATATACACAGGTAGAATTATTGTCGTTATATACACAGGTAGGATTACTGTCGTTATAACACAGGTAGGATTACTGTCGTCATATACACAGTTAGGATAACTGTCGTTATATACACATGTAGGATTACTGTCGTTATATACACAGGTAGGATTACTGTCGTTATATACCCAGGATTACTGTCGTTATATACACAGGTAGGATAACTGTCGTTATATACACAGGTAGGATTACTGTCGTTATATACAGAGGTAGAATTACTGTCGTTATACACAGGTAAAATTACTGTCGTTATATACACTGGTAGGATTAATGTCGTTATATACCCAGGTAGAATTACTGTTGTTATATACACAGGTAGGATTACTGTCGTTTGAACACAGGTAGAATTACTGTCGTTATACCCAGGTAGAATTACTGTCGTTATATACACAGGAAGGATTAATGTCCTTATATACACAGGTAGAATTACTGTCGTTATATACCCAGGTAGGATTACTGTCGTTATATACACAGGTAGAATTACTGTCGTTATATACACAGGTAGGATTACTGTCGTTATAACACAGGTAGGATTACCGTCGTTATATACCCAGGTAGGATTACTGTCGTTATATACACAGGTAGGATTACTGTCGTTATATACACAGGTAGGATTACTGTCGTTATATACACAGGTAGAATTACGGTCGTTATATACACAGTTAGGAATACTGTCGTTATATACACAGGTAGAATTACTGTCGTTATATACACAGGTAGGATTACTGTCGTTATAACACAGGTAGGATTACTGTCGTCATATACATAGGTAGGATTACTGTCGGTATATACCCAGGTAGGATTACTGTCGTTATATACAGGTAGAATTACTGTCGTTATATACACAGGTAGGAATACTGTCGTTATATACACAGGTAGGATTACTGTCGTTATATACCCAGGTAGGAATACTGTCGTTATATACACAGGTAGGATTACTGTCGTTATATACACATGTAGGATTACTGTCGTTATATACACAGGTAGGATTACTGTCGTTATATACACAGGTAGAATTACTGTCGTTATATACACAGGTAGGATTACTGTCGTTATAACACAGGTAGGATTACTGTCGTTATATACACAGGTAGGATTACTGTCGTTATATACACAGGTAGGATTACTGTCGTTATATACACAGGTAGGAATACTGTCGTTATATACACAAGTAGGATTACTGTCGTTATATACCCAGGTAGGATTACTGTCGTTATATACACAGGTAGAATTATTGTCGTTATATACACAGGTAGAATTACTGTTGTTATATACACAGGTAGGATTACTGTCGTTTGAACACAGGTAGAATTACTGTCGTTACACCCAGGTAGAATTACTGTCGTTATATACACAGGAAGGATTAATGTCCTTATATACACAGGTAGAATTACAGTCGTTATATACACAGGTAGAATTACTGTCGTTATATACACAGGTAGGATTACTGTCGTTTGAACACAGGTAGGATTACTGTCGTTATATACACAGGAAGGATTAATGTCCTTATATACACAGGTAGAATTACAGTCGTTATATACACAGGTAGAATTACTGTCGTTATATACACAGGTAGGATTACTGTTGTTTGAACACAGGTAGGATTACTGTCGTTATATACACATGTAGGATTACTGTCGTTATATACACAGGTAGGATTACTGTCGTTATATACACAGGTAGGATTACTGTCGTTTGAATACATGTAGGATTATTGTCGTTATATACACAGGTAGGATTACTGTCGTTATATACACAGGTAGGATTACTGTCGTTATATACACAGGTAGGATTATTGTCGTTTGAACACGGGTAGGATTACTGTCGTTACATACACAGGTAGAATTACTGTCGTTATATACACAGGTAGGATTACTGTCGTTATATACAGGTAGGATTACTGTCGTTATATACACAGGTAGGATTACTGTCGTTATATACACAGGTAGGATTACTGTCGTTATATACAGGTAGGATTACTGTCGTTATATATACAGGTAGGATTACTGTCGTTATATATACAGGTAGGATTACTGTCGTTATATACACAGGTAGGATTACTGTCGTCATATTTCCGAAATAGCTGTATGAGGCAATGAAAAGGTTTTTCATCGAAACATCAATAAAAGTGTAACCTTAGAGGGGCATTCGTTCTTTAAAGCTATTTTAGTTTAGAAAAATCAAACTAGATTCCGCGAATTCTTTATTTCGCGAATGTACATCTTCAGACATTTCGCGAATACATGATTTGCGAACTGTGATCTAGAAATGACTATTAATTCGCCAATGATGTGTTATTAGACATATGGATTCCGATATCAGCATGGTTATGATCAAGAATTATTTCTGTAAAAAAAATTGCGAGGGACTTGAATTCGCGATTAAATGTCTTCGCGTATTAACGCGGAAATAAATCCCTCGCAAAATATAACTGATTTACAGTATACATTTGTCTGGAATAATAAAAGATAATGAGAAATGTTTCAGTAAATGATACCACAAAAATAACAAGAATAACAAAACCTTTAATTATTTTTTATATTCGGCCCGAAGTATGGAGATTACCAGTGCACATAGTTTCCGAGTCCATTTCATCACTGTAGGGTACCTCGTCGTTTATATATAAAGTATGGTATCATTTGTCTAAAGGTCTCGGTAAGAATGCACAAAAGTCACCCAGGTGATTAACATCATTTAATACAAACTTAGGTAAGATACAGTAGAATCAAACAAGCTAGCCGCATCATACAACAGTTTCATTCTTCTAGGACTCGTCACTGATACAAATTACCTGAATTCTAAACCTTAGAGGCGAAATCAAAATCTAGACAGGGAGGTACGCTAGCCCGTAATTCAGTACATTTCATATATCTGATAATTCTAGCAGACTGTCAAGCATATGTGTGTAGTCTGAACTGTGTTACTTTTCGAAATGAATTAAAACGTGACATGCACGTTACAGCAAACCTCGGGATAATATAAAAAACAAAATCGAGTCCGTGCTATACGAGTTATCTCCCTTCTATTGTGAACGACATTAACGATTTGACGTGATCACGATGTGTGGGTTTGAGATGAGGTAATAACACAAGGCAACAAACACAGGTCAAAATTTTTATTTCAATTCAGGAGAAAGTTACAACATCTTCTAGTTAATTCATCAGAGCTTAAGCAGTTTATACAAAAATCTGGATTTCATAAAAAGGCGAATAATTAACGTATTTGATAAAAAAGAATGGAAACATTAATAAAATTCTGGTGTATTAGAAAAATCGTTAATATATGTTTTGATATAAATTATATATTTAATCATACGATATAGAAACATCTCTGTGGTGTAAAACTTTATGAAATATATTTACAAATGCAATCATACCAAATGATGAAAATGCAATCGAACCTCGTTATCTCGAACTCGGCGGGACCATAAATTAAACGGGGTCTTCGAGAAGTATTCGAGATAATGACGTGCGACGGTATTACAAATTTCATGTATAAAAATGCTTGTATTTGTCAATGATAGAAAGACTTTTCGTTGACCCTGCATCTAACGTTTGTCGCTGGTTTTTAATGTTGGTATTTTGTTCATTTCCTGATGTGTGGCATTAAAAATCATACTCCTCTGATAAAAATTATCATAGTGAAACTTTTATATAATTCAGATTTCAAATTTTGAAGGAATGTATTGAAACTGGTTTTTTTTCTTTGTAGAGAATATCAAACATACATCCATTTTCTCTTTAAGGTGAAGAAACCCGCACAGAAATGCTCAGAAAATCAGCAGAGAACATAATTATGATAATAAATTCTTGGTAGTTTCTCTCTGGTGTTTTTGTAAACGCTTGTTAAGTAAAAATATGTTTTAAAATATAACAAGACTTTCTAAGTGAACCTAACAGAATTTACTCCGTGTTAGAGCCGATACTAAGAAACACTTTCATTTTTGTGCAAAGATCACAGTAAATACTCACTATAATGTGTTTGAATGAGGCTGATTTTACAATATATTTACTGACAATGAAAAGACAGTAAAAATCGAGGCCCAGTCTGAAGTAAGATAATCATATCTCGTTATTTCCAGTCTTAAAACTTAATCCAGTTACGCCGTTTTCATAATAACAGTAATTCCGTTCATAACAAGGAAACAATTTGTCTACGGTATACAGTGTAATCGAGGATAAAGCCTAATAATCACTCTAAAAACATAACTAACACTTCCTCATATCAATCATAACATCAAAATATATATAATCCATTTTATTTACATGTCTCGTGTCATTTGATGTGGAAAATATAGATAAGAATTTGAAATAAGGCAGACAAAAAACCAACACATAAAGGGTGATAGTTAAAATTTCCAACAGAATAAGGCTGTTCGTCAAAGCTATAGATTAAGGATGTTAACCAAATTAACTCCCAGAACATTGAATCAATTTAACCTGTAGAAAGAGTTAGACTGAGAGAAAGTACAATGAGACGAGAGAAGACGGAGCAGTTAAAAAGGCACATGTTTAATTACACCACCCAGAGTGAACACTAACAGCGAGAGAATTTGGACAGTGGTGACGAAACATCTCTACACCATGGTAGGTACTATTGGAAAGTTTTCACGGTCTTTTATGAACAAAATGCAAAGTAAATTTCCAAAACATTAAGGGAATATACATTCCTAATTACTTTTTGGAGCGCGTGCTAATGTTCTGTCATCAATACCCTACATATATAGATCGACAAGATTATAGTAAATAACAAGCAGTCATGGAAATATGATGAATAAAATTTGGTTTTGAATTTTTTAGAATTTTAAATGAGAATAAGAACATATTTATGATATTCAAAACTGAATCTTTTCCTCTTCCACACCACAAGGTAGGATACAGTATACATTTAATTTGTTATGACACGAGTCACTTTCTGTCAGTGACGTAATGTTTGTCACTGTTTACTGTGACAATGGTAAGTACATACAATCTATATTGATATGTGTACGATTCCAATATCGTCCTTACACAGCACCTTCACGGCTGATCGCAGTGCACAAACAGAAGCTGAAGATTACACACAGCAGCTGAAAGTTGATGAGAAAAATGAAGATGTTGTTAAATGAATTCAACGTTTGGATTGAAGTTTATACCTTACTATTGTCATGTTTTATTTTCTGAATATTAGCTTGTTTGCATTGTGTCTTTAATATGTACTCTCTGATATCAACATTATCACAGTATTTTCAACAACAAATCGTGAAAATGATTAGAAAATATTATCCACACAAATACAAAGTATTATTTAGGTTGCCCACTTACATATACAGTCATTTACCAATAGAAACTAATTCTATGTTTCCTTCAAATTCAAATTAAATCAATTTTCATTTTAAAAAACTTATAGACCATTCGTCTTCCTTAACAAGCGGACGTTATTATTCTTATGTAAAAATAACGACTTTTGTGTACAGCTGGCGCCATTTTGTTTTGTAGTGTTACTCGTATGAAATGTACCAGGAGTTTGGCTAATGGTAATTACCTGGAAAACGAGAACACACACACCAACGGCAATGAAGATAGTCGTGTACTTCGAGAATAAATCGTCTAACTTCGTGAAGCATCCCTTGGGAAAGAAATAAATGAATAATTAGGACCAATCGGTGAGGCGAACGGCCTCTCACATATTTTCACTGGTTTTGATTTAAACATAGTTTTTGTTATGAGATGTACAGGTAGGATTGGGCACAAGTTTTTTTTAACTCATATTAAGCCATTTCTTATAAAGTTTGACAAATTACATATTAACAAGACAAAATGATATTTTTAAGTACAATTATTATGCGAAGAGAGAGAGAGAGAGAGAGGTAGAGAGAGAAGGAGGGGGGAGGGGAGAGAGAGAGAGAGAGAGAGAGAGAGATATTCTATCTCCTATATCTATTATATCTCCCTATATCTATTATATCCATATAACCTACATTCTACTCTATATACACTACATAATCAGCAGCTCCATTATAACATCCCGATTATCTACACAAGTTAATGATGTTTTACGAGATTGAGATTACACATGTTCTGGTGTCGTATTTCTCAATTTTATGTATCGTCAGTCTTGGAGAACAGATTGTAATACTGTAAATCACCTAGATTTCGCGAATACTTTATTTCGGGGACATACATCTTCGGGAAGAATGGGCTATCAGATATGTAGACTCCAACATTGGTACCTGAATCAGCACGAATATCATCAGGAATTATGTCTGTACAAATAATCGCGATAATTACTTCGTGTCTTAACGCGAAAATAAATCCCACGCGAAATATAAGTGATTTACAGTATACTAGTAAACACATCTGTTAATCAGACTTCTCCGACTATCACAAACTTATGAGATCTCGGAGTACTTGTTCGGTATACTGAATTTACAGTTTTGTTTTTATTACACTTGCCTCGTTCGCATTGAGTCCATTACAAGATGCTGATGTTGCTGAAGACGCCTGACAACACTCCGCTGGTAGGTTACCCCCGGCTGATGTGATGTCTGAGGAGCTAGAGATGCCGCAACACTCAAACTGTGAAAGTATTGTATAGTGTAAATAAAAATATCTAGACAAAATAAAGCCAAATACATTTCAATAAGATATATGTTAAGTTAATTAATGCTTCCGCCCGGTCTCAAACCAATGATATCTGGCTTACTAGTCTTACACAACGGACTGAGCTTAAGTGAAGTTCTCTCTTAACTAGCGGTATTATTAAATCATACAGCTATCTCGTCACACTAGGTCTCGTCAGTTATGTTACACCATACAGCTGTTTCGTCCTTCTAGGACTCGTCAGTGATGCCACATCATATAGCTGTGTCGTCCTTCTAGGACTTGTCAGTGATGTTACACCATACAGTTGTGTCGTCCTTCTAGGACATGTCAGTGATGGTAACATGATACAGCTATTTCGTCCTTTTAGGACTCGTCAGTGATATTACATGATACCGCTGGTTTGTCATTTCAGGGCTCGCCTGTGTTGCTACATCATACAGCTGTTTCGTCCCTCTAAGACTCGTCAGTGATGCTAAAGGCTCTAGGTCCTACTTACCGTTTTGAACAGATTGTTGAATCCTTCCTTAACTTTCTTTTGTTCATCGGTTGGATTGGTGGCGCTATAAGTCTCATTTAACAGACTTTTAGCCTCGTTTGAGAATGAATCAGTTATCTGTAAACATTAATAAGAAGCGTTTAGATATGATACCTAATGTCAAAACACAGCATTGTATCACTTTGAGAGTTACACAAGTACAGTCGGACCTCTTTATCTCGAACTCGCCGGGACCATGGCAAAACTTCGAGGAAACCGAGTGTTCGAGTGAGTTTGAATGCTTTGTGTATAGTAAGGCAAAGACTGACGAAAAGTTCGAATTAAATAGGATCTTCGAGTTACACGTGTTTAAGATAACGAGGTTCGACTGAATTTGGTATCTCGAAGTAAAAGACTGTATATAGAGTATACAAACGACTCCCAGACTTTCCAGACACATCAACACCAGATTACCTTTAGACAAGGGAGTCATCTCCAAATTACAGACCAGTCAAGCCCTAGACGACTCCAACCCGTAAGGGGAGCACCGCCTCACCTCGCCAGAGAATTGACACACGTCAATTGGACAATGCCTGGCGGCGGGCACAGTCACGGAGACGAGAAAATCATCATCATCATCATCATCATCATCATCATCAACGACTCCCAGACTAATTGTCCAATCAGGTTTTACAATTTGGGGACAAACACAATAAGTGTGTTGACTAGATACACACGTCATTACTTAAAAGGTTCGCAACATGGCAACGTTCTGTTTTGTGTATGTCGAAGCATTAATAGATACTCTTAAAATCAATAAAGTCATAGCTTGATCGATGAACTCAGACACGTGCATTCTTTTTACTACCCTATTGCGTGAACCCGCGAAAATTTAATCCATAGAAAAAAACTTATTTGAAAATGGATCACCTATTGTACATATAAACATACTTTCCTTAAGAGAAAAAAACACGTGCGACCGTTTCATGTGTGTGCATTGTATAAATTAAAAAAAAAATGCGACCCTTTCGTGTGTATGCAGTGTACAAAAAAATATTTAACACGAGCGACACTTTCATGTGTGTGCATTGTATAAATAAAAAAAAGTGTGACCCTTTCATGTGTGTGCAGTGTATAAAAAAATTAAAAAAAAAAAAAAAACACGTGCGACACTTTCATGTATGTGCATTGTATAAAGTAATAAAAAAAAACCACGTGCGATCGTTTCATGTGTGTGCATTGTATAAATTTAAAAAAAATGCGACCCTTTCATGTGTGTGCAGTGTATAAAATAAATTCTAAAAAAAAACCACGTGCGACACTTTCATGTATGTGCATCGTATAAAGTAATAAACAAAACACGTGCGACCGTTTCATGTGTGTGCATTGTATAAAGAAGTAAAAAAGCACGTGCGACCGTTTCTTGTGTATGCAGTGATAAATAAATAATAAAAGCACGTGCGATTGTTTCATGTGTGTGCATTGTATAAAGAAATAAAAAAGCACGTGCGACCGTTTCATGTGTGTGCATTGTATAAAGAAATAAAAAAAGCACGTGCTACCGTTTCTTGTGTATGCAGTGTATAAATAAATGATAAAAGCACGTGCTACCGTTTCATGTGTGTGCATTGTATAAAGAAATAAAAAAAGCACGTGCTACCGTTTCATGTGTGTGCATTGTATAAAGAAATAAAAAAAGCACGTGCTACCGTTTCATGTGTGTGCAGTGTATAAATAAATAATAAAAGCACATGCGACCGTTTCATGTGTGTGCATTGTATAAAGAAATAAAAAAAGCAGTAGGTCATGTAATAGGTACTGCACAGATGTTAATATTCGCGGTGAATGTAATTTCGCCATAATCGCGATCATAATACAATAAAATGTCTAGTCAAGATATAATTTTATCAGGAAATCTATGTTATATACCTGTATATATGTATACCAGTGTAAAAAACGTTTGCTGAATTTAATCCCTGTGAATGAAATTTGGACAACCGCGAAAAATAACAGGTATTACAAAACAGATTTTATATATCCACATAACAGGTATTACAACAACGGATTTTATATATCCACATAACAGGTATTACAACAACGGATTTTATATATCCACATAACAGGTATTACAACAACGGATTTTATATATCCACATAACAGGTATTACCAAAACAGATTTACGATAACCACATAACAGGTATTACAAAAACAGATTTTATATATCCACATAACAGGTATTACAACAACGGATTTTATATATCCACATAACAGGTATTACAACAACGGATTTTATATATCCACATAACAGGTATTACAACAACGGATTTTATATATAGTTTATTGTATATAGACATAAAACAAAGATTTTATATATCCAGTGATATATATAACAGGTATTACAACAACGGATTTTATATATCCACATAACAGGTATTACAACAACGGATTTTATATATCCACATAACAGGTATTACAACAACGGATTTTATATATCCACATAAGCAATCTGTACTATCAACAGTAGGATAACCACATAACAGGTATACTATTTTATATAACCACATAACAGGTATTGATATCCACATAACAGGTATTACAACAACGGATTTTATATATCCACATAACAGGTATTACCAAAACAGATTTACGATAACCACATAACAGGTATTACAACAACGGATTTTTTTATATATAACCACATAACAGGTATTACAACAACAGATTTTATATAACCACATAACAGGTATTACAAAAACAGATTTTATTTAACCACATAACAGGTATTACAAAAACCGAGTTTATATATCCACATAACAGGTATTTACAACAACAGATTTTATATATCCACATAACAGGTATTTACAACAACAGATTTTATATATCCACATAACAGGTATTACAAAAACAGATTTTATATATCCACATAATAGGTATTACAACAGATTTTATATATCCATATTGTTACTTTCTATAAATGATAATGATAAAGATTTGAAATCTCCATATTGTAGCTTTCTATAAATAGTAATGAGACAGATTTTAATGGTAATGAGACAGTTTTTACATATTTATTTCAGAATAAGACAATAAAGAGCAATCTCAAGTTAATTCCTGGGTAATCATCAATATTTCCCACAGTGCATTGCGGTACCCCAATAATGTGTCTATAAGGAACAACAACCCTGGAAGAGTTACAAATTTTGTAACTTACGATCACGAGCATCCATCTCCATTGGCAACAGGCTCCACAACATCCGAAGAAACCGATGGCGAAGATGATGAAACCGACGGCAATGAAGATGTTAGACATCTGGTTGAGCATTGTGTAAACATCCACTCCTCCGACCATATCCAGGTTGATTTCATCCAGTACATCTTTGATGTTGTCCTGCAGCAGGTCCTCACCGAATTTAAAATATAGTCCGATTACCGCAATAGCCAATCCGAGCAACTACAATAAAACAAGGGAGTGGAAAGTGAAATTAGGTCATAATGAAATATTGATTAACAGTTTCTGGCAGAAGAAATGGTGGTCCGATGCTACAGTGCTAACGCACTGGCCTTTCACAAAGACGTCCGGGGTTCGATTCCTGACAAAGACGTGAAAAGGTAGGAGGGGTCACCTGCCCGACCATTTGGGTTTTCCGTGGGTACTCCGGTTTTTCCACCTACAATAAGACCCCTCGCGCGATCCTATCCGAGCCAACAAAATTGATTATGTAATCTTAAAGCTTGTTTTGTAATTGCTGTAA
Source organism: Ylistrum balloti (assembly GCF_031769215.1). NCBI lineage: Eukaryota > Metazoa > Mollusca > Bivalvia > Pectinida > Pectinidae > Ylistrum > Ylistrum balloti. The sequence goes on from NW_026782550.1 coordinate 100,873, forward strand.
AATAAATTAAGTTTATATTTATTTAAAGATACCGTGAAAGGTGAATTTAAAGAATTTCTTAAATATTTCATGTGACAACATAGAAATGTCGGATATTTTATCACTTGTAATAGTTCAAAGAGAAATGTTGTATCTAGTTACGACAAAAGTCTAACATCACACAAGTAACTTGTTATTGTAAATATACCAAGCCAATATTTTTGCAAAAAGTATATAGAAATTTGTGTAATATTTAATATAATTCAGTGTTTGACGTAAGGTACAAAGATTTTTGTGTAAAACGTACAGAAATGTGTGTAATATGTAATATAATTCAGTGTTTGACGTAAGGTACAAAGATTTTTGTGTAAAACGTACAGAAATGTGTGTAATATGTTATGTAATTCAGTGTGTGACGTTGGGTACAAATATCTTTGCGTAAAACGTACAGATTTTTGTGAAATGACGTAAGAAGGTGAGATGACGTCACACATTACAAAATTGCAAAGAAACAATGCCGACCATATACTTACATATGTGTGTGTAAATATACAGTGAATATATATGACCAATGAAGTAATAGCAACAGTACGGACAAGTGAATTGTCAAACCTGTTTCTTTATCAAGACACAAATATTACGTAAATTTCATCACAGAATGTCTCAAAAATGAAACAATTCACTTGTCCGTACTGTCGCTATTACTCTATTTACCATATATCTACCCCAGTAATACGCATCCAACGAACATTGTTTGTTAGGATCCAGAACCAATATTGGACTATACCGTCGATATTACTTACTAGATTATATATATAGAAGATCCAGTACCAATATTGGACCATACCGTCGATATTACTTACTAGATTCTATATATAGAAGATCCAGTACCAATATTGGACCATACCGTCGATATTACTTACTAGATTCTATATATAGAAGATCCAGTATCAATATTGGACCATACCGTCGATATTACTTACTAGATTCTATATATAGAAGATCCAGTACCAATATTGGACCATACCGTCGATATTACTTACTAGATTCTATATATAGAAGATCCAGTACCAATATTGGACCATACCGTCGATATTACTTACTAGATTCTATATATAGAAGATCCAGTACCAATATTGGATCATACCGCCGATATTACTTACTAGATTCTATATATAGAAGATCCAGTATCAATATTGGACCATACCGTCGATATTACTTACTAGATTCTATATATAGAAGATCCAGTATCAATATTGGATCATACCGTCGATATTACTTACTAGGTTATATATATAGAAGATCCAGTATCAATATTGGACCATACCGTCGATATTACTTACTAGATTCTATATATAGTATCAATATTGGATCATACCGTCGATATTACTTACTAGGTTATATATATAGAAGATCCAGTACCAATATTGGACCATACTATCGAAATTACTTACTAGATTCTATATATAGAAGATCCAGTATCAATATTGGACCATACTATCGATATTACTTACTAGATTCTATATATAGAAGATCCAGTACCAATATTGGACCATACTATCGATATTACTTACTAGATTCTATATATAGAAGATCCAGTATCAATATTGGACCATAATCGATATTCTTACTAGTATCAATATTGGACCATACTATCGAAATTACTTACTAGATTCTATATATAGAAGATCCAGTATCAATATTGGACCATACTATCGATATTACTTACTAGATTCTATATATATATATATATATATATTTAACTTCATGTGTGGCATGAAATCGTACATTCTCTACAAAACTTGCCGGAATAATCAATTATGATATTAAAGCGTGTCCGTTTCCATGGTTATGAAACTTGTCAAAGCTCGGCAAGGTTAAAAATTCTTACATTCGATTTATAAATCACATATCTAAAGAAAACCCATGAAAGCTGCTATACTTGTATCGATTTTTGCGATGTGAATTGGCGTAGTGACGTCGAGGTTTATTGCTAACATCTGAGGGCATGATCAAAGGGAGATGACTCTGCCCAGCTTGTGGACAGAGATTACTTTCCTCTGTCATAAGCGACTGCATTCCTTGATATATATATATATCAAGAAAAGTTTGTGATCGACACCATATTAAGCCTGATATGGAATTTTACGGTATTTTAAAATTCGTTTCATTCAAGAAATAATCAAGGATCGGTTTAAAAATAGATTTTCTTTCTCGAGATCTGGCAGTCCATAAACGGTGTGATAAAGATATTAATAACATTCAGCCAAAAAATCAAAAGTTTAAAAATATTTCTATCAGTTAACGAGCTCTTTAAAACGTCTACAGGCTTTATAACACGGTTATCTTTCTCATACTGGTATTTTAAACAATCATGTTTTGTTTCTGATAAATCAGTATTGACGATGACCCGGAGTTGTAGCGATAATTACCATGGCAACATACAGCTAATGTAAATATTTAACAACGATTACAACTCGGTTTAAGCATATGGGCGAGTATTGATTTTTCTGAATCATGTCACAATATCAGACAAAATATGGTAGTTGTATCTCATTATCGGCTCTAGTTGTGATAGCAACATCAGGATAATATTGCCTTTCGTCGTATGTCTTAATCTACCACAATAAGGTGTTGTGGGTGGGTTGGAGGGAGGGGGTTATTTGCGAATCTCCTAGAGGGATGAAATAGCTGTATGATGTAACATCACTGACGAGTCCTAGAAGGAAGGACGAGACAGCTGTATCATATAACATCACTGACGAGTCCTAAAAGGACGAAACACCTGTATCATGTTACCATCACTGACGAGTCCTAAAAGGACGAAACACGTGTATCATGTTACCATCACTGACGAGTCCTAGAAGGACGAAACAGATGTATCATGTTACCATCACTGACGAGTCCTAGAAGGACGAAACAGCCGTATCATGTACCATCACTGACGAGTCCTAAAAGGACGAAACACGTGTATCATGTTACCATCACTAACGAGTCCTAGAAGGACGAAACAGCCGTATCATGTACCATCACTGACGAGTCCTAGAAGGACGAAACAGCCGTATCATGTAGCATCACTGACGAGTCCTAAAAGGACGAAACAGCTGTATGATGTTACCATCACTGACGAGTCCTAGAAGGACGAAACAGCTGTATGATACAGTTGAATTCGTTGTTTGACTCCACTGTATGTAACTCTTAATTCGTATTAAGATATCAAAAGGTGGTTTTAATTTATGTGTCATTTGTAAAACCTCTAAAGTGTTTCTGGAAAGTGTCGTGACTGGAGCTCCCCAACTGCAATGCAGATAGTGTAGAAAAGATTTAGCTTTGTAATTTTGATTGTTTAAGATTAACGTGTGTGACGTGTATATGTAGAGCCAATCCATTTAAAATCTATCGTCCTTCTGTGTTACCTGGCTGTAAGCAGGAAGTTGATAAGTGTTGTACTTCGATATAGAAAGGTGAGGGGCTATCAGTAGTAACTGATATACCACATGCTAAAGGTGTGTCTGTCTACACGATCTGTAAACAAAGAAACGTTTACACGTCTGTTGTAGAAAGGCTTTGTGAGATCGTGATGTACCCGAAGTATACGCCCTAAAGGAATTAGGATTCTCTTTATCACTCTACATATGGTAGACATATTGTTTGTCACGTGTGTAGACAAAAATGTTCAATAGGTCAATGTGTTTGTTCATTAATCCGAGTTAACAACACAACAGATAGTAACTTTCCTGTATTAAATATGATGAATGTTGTGAGCCCCACGTGTATAGATATATAAACTACATATATTTAAAAATAAGTCAAGTTACCACCAACACTTATTTTGGAATGCGGATGATAAAAATGCGAGGGACCATTATTGATGACGTCAGTTCGGAGACATCTTTTGTAAATACGTCGTTTATTCATGAATAGTCTAAATCCACACAAATATTTTTCATGTCCACGAAATGATAAACGGACAAAGGCTGACATGAATCAGAGTACGAGGTAGTTTGTGAGGGAGGTTTGTCAACAAAATAAAGTGCTAAAGAAATTACTTTTGGAAAACCGCGAAATTCAAGCTACACGAAAATATCTAATTTCATAGTAAATAGAAAACATAGCTGAATGGGAAAGAATTCTGGATCGAGTCTATTATTAAACCTTGGATCACATTAGACATAGATAGATAAAGGTTTATCATACTGACAACCAGGAATACTGACATTTCGTGGTATGAATATTCACCGTGATTTATCTATACATTTCTTCGCAGTAAGTATATACTTCATGCCATTTTTTACTTCCAGTAATTTTCGTTGCATATTTATGTCATTATGTGCACATTTGACTCGAGAGCAAATTAGTCTGTTTCTGTTAAATCTACCAAATGTTGACAACGATCGTACATCATATACTTAAATATTATTAATTTACGCGGGGATTTTTTCTTTGATGGATAAAACTTTTATTGTGCTTTTAAAGATTGTCACCAAATAACAATTTTGCATGAAAAAAGGTTGTGGAATACCAAACTCTGAAAAAATAACGATTATAAAAAATATGAAGTCGGAGAGAACGTTTCTTTCCATATAGGAAGGATCATCTACTTCGTGGACGGTTACTGTATAATCATTAATTTTCGGGGTGATTTATTTTCATTGCTTTCCTGGGTATCTTGAATCCATGAATTAACATGCCCATGAAATGTTAACAGGTCAGCGTAGATTTATTGAGATTCTCAGAACTATCGTGAAAAGTATAGTGTCACCTGCCCGACCACGTGGGTTACCCGGATACTCTGGTTCCTCTCACAGCAAGACCTCTCTCACGCCACGCTTACATCCGGGACAACATGAGTGATGAGACAAAATTTCTATAACTTATTTCGCAACTGTTGTAAATATGAATATATTTTTCTATTTATCTTCACTCGGACAAGCTTTCCGACATTTTAACCCTCGGCGAAGCCTTGGATCAGACTGTGGTTTATCTCCTCCCCGGGTAGAGATTTCTCTGTCCGACCCTCGCCGAGCCTTGGATCAGACTGTGGTTTATCTCCTCCCCGGGTAGAGATTTCTCTGTCCGACCCTCGCCGAGCCTTGGATCAGACTGTGGTTTATCTCCTCCCCGGGTAGAGATTTCTCTGTCCAACCCTCGTCGAGCATTGGATCAGACTGTGGTTTATCTCCTCCCCGGGTAGAGATTTCTCTGTCCGACCCTCGCCGAGCCTTGGATCAGACTGTGGTTTATCTCCTCCCCGGGTAGAGATTTCTCTGTCCGACCCTCGCCGAGCCTTGGATCAGACTGTGGTTTATCTCCTCCCCGGGTAGAGATTTCTCTGTCCAACCCTCGTCGAGCATTGGATCAGACTGTGGTTTATCTCCTCCCCGGGTAGAGATTTCTCTGTCCGACCCTCGTCGAGCATTGGATCAGACTGTGGTTTATCTCCTCCCCGGGTAGAGATTTCTCTGTCCAACCCTCGTCGAGCATTGTATCAGACTGTGGTTTATCTCCTCCCCTGGTAGAGATTTCTCTGTCCAACCCTCGTCGAGCATTGGATCAGACTGTGGTTTATCTCCTCCCCGGGAAGAGATTTCTCTGTCCGACCCTTGGGTAATATCCTATTAATTCACGAAATGAAGTGTCCATAAAAACACATAGTTTTGAAAAAAATGAGGCCCGCAAAGCTGTATTTTATATTACAGTATAAGGCACAGAAAAATAATGATGGTAAAATCAACTGAGTATCAGCTCACTTTTCTAAATGAAAAAAGGCTACAATCAGACATTTTAGTAAAGTCTTCATGACAGAACAAATTGTGTTACTGTTGTAATACTAACAGTGATGTTTGTGTTATTTTTTTCCGGATGAAATATTTTTTGTGTTAACTTTCTTTTCATTTTTCCGGATATGGATATTTTTTGTGTTAACTTTCTTTTCATTTTTGCGGATATTACGTAACACTGTGTGTTCATTATTTACCCAAGTCACTCCTGGGAGCCTTGTGCTAACAAATATTACGATCAGGAGAATTTTTAATCAGAACGGACCACAGTCTTAGTTATCTCACCCATTAACCATTCTTCACACTAGTCTCTATAAATAGATCAGCGTGTATAGTTATTGACTTTTGTCGGACACGCCCACAATCCTGATCGAACATTGACACGATTTGTCATAGCTTTGCCTTACTCTTATCAGACTGTTAGTAGTGGTCAATAATGGTTTTTATACGGAGGCGTGTAACAGCTTGGTGTTATCAACATCAAAGATATGTGACGTTTTACTACCCTATAAGTAATTACAACATGTAAAAACACATACTTCGTCCTGTTATCGCTGCCCTTTTCCCTCTCATTGATACGGTCGATTTTTCTGTAAAAGTGTTTTCTATCTCAATAATAAATATTTCTATATTTCTGTAAACCGCCTGTATGTCAGTGATATTTCTATATTTCTGTAAACTGTCTGTATGTCAGTGATATTTCAATATTTCTGTAAACTGCCTGTATGTCAGTGGTATTTCTATATTTCTGTAAACTGTCTGTATGTCAGTGGTATTTCTATATTTCTGTAAACTGTCTGTATGTCAGTGGTATTTCTATAAACTGTCTGTATGTCAGTGGTATTTCTATATTTCTGTAAACTGTCTGTATCTCAGTGGTATTTCTATATTTCTGTAAACTGTATACCAGTGTAAGTGTCACCCTGTTCTTTACACCTTGCATACCAAAGCATTGAATGAATAAAGAAATGAATGACAAAAACCTTGTATCCTTAAAACATTCTTTCAGTATATATAATCAGATAGTGGAGTTGGAAACATGAAATATTTAGATTTTTAAGAAATAGTGTTAAGAAATACATAGAATGTTTCTGCTTGTATTTTTGTACATATCTTTAAGATGACACAAACAGTACACGAGGAGATATGACGGGTGTATTATAATACAGACAGACGACACGAACAGTACACGAAGATGACGAATGTGTTGTAATACTGACAGACGACACAAACAGTACACGAGGAGATATGACGGGTGTATTATAATACAGACAGACGACACAAACAGTACACGAGGAGATATGACGGGTGTGTTGTAATACAGACAGACGACACAAACAGTACACGAGGGTGACTGGTGTATTATAATACAGACAGACGACACGAACAGTACACGAAGATGACGAATGTGTTGTAATACTAACAGACGACACAAACAGTACACGAGGAGATATGACGGGTGTGTTGTAATACAGACAGACGACACAAACAGTACACGAGGGTGACGGGTGTATTATAATACAGACAGACGACACGAACAGTACACGAAGATGACGAATGTGTTGTAATACTAACAGACGACACAAACAGTACACGAGGAGATATGACGGGTGTGTTGTAATACAGACAGACGACACAAACAGTACACGAGGGTGACTGGTGTATTATAATACAGACAGACGACACGAACAGTACACGAAGATGACGAATGTGTTGTAATACTAACAGACGACACAAACAGTACACGAGGAGATATGACGGGTGTGTTGTAATACAGACAGACGACACAAACAGTACACGAGGGTGACGGGTGTGTTGTAATACAGACAGACGACACAAATAGTACACGATGATGACGGGTGTGTTGTAATACTGACAGACGACACAAACAGTACACGAGGATGACGGGTGTGATGTAATACTGACAGACGACACAAACAGTACACGAGGAGATATGAAAACTTTGATACTGATTGTGATGTTTCATTTTGTATGTTTGTGTGTATCGAGGAGATATGAATGAAGTGTTGTTATACTGATATGCTGGCTCCAATTAAACAAACTGTGATACCATTACAACTGACCCGCTTCGCTATCACTGGTCTGGCAAGATTTCACAAAACAAAAACAACACTTGTGAAAAGAATGTTAACGCAAACAATAATTGGATAAAACATATTAACCAACAGGTATACTAACGAGCATCAAACATGGTAAACAACAGCTTAACCAACAGGTATACTAACGAGCATCAAACACGGTAAACAACAATGGAACCTACAGGTATACTAACGAGCATCAAACATGGTAAACAACAGCTGAACCTACAGGTATACTAACGAGCATCAAACATGGTAAACAACAGCTTAACCAACAGGTATACTAACGAGCATCAAACATGGTAAACAACAGCTTAACCAACAGGTATACTAACGAGCATCAAACATGGTAAACAACAGCTGAACCTACAGTTATACTAACGAGCATCAAACATGGTAAACAACAGCTGAACCTACAGGTATACTAACGAGCATCAAACACGGTAAACAACAGCTTTACCAACAGGTATACTAACGAGCATCAAACACGGTAAACAACAGCTTAACCAACAGGTATACTAACGAGCATCAAACACGGTAAACAACAGCTTAACCAACAGGTATATTGACGAGCATCAAACACGGTAAACAACAGCTTAACCAACAGGTATACTGACGAGCATCAAACACGGTAAACAACAGCTTAACCGACAGGTATACTAACGAGCATCAAAAATGGTAAACAACAGCTGAACCTACAGGTATACTAACGAGCATCAAACACGGTAAACAACAACGGAACCTACAGGAGTACTAACGAGCATCAAACACGGTTAACAACAGCTTAACCAACAGCTATACTGACGAGCATCAAACATAAACAACAGCTGAACGTACAGGTATACTAACGAGCATCAAACATGGTAAACAACAGCTGAACCTACAGGTATCCTAACGAACATCAAACGCGGTAAACAACAGCTTTACCAACAGGTATACTGACGAGCATCAAACATGGTAAACAACAGCTTAACCTACAGGTATACTAACGAACATCAAATATGTTAAACAACAGCTTAACCAACAGGTATACTAACGAGCATCAAACACGGTAAACAACAGCTGAACCTACAGGTATACTGACGAACATCAAATATGTTAAACAACAGCTTAACCAACAGGTATACTGACGAGCATCAAACACGGTAAACAACAGCTTAACCAACAGGTATACTAACGAGCATCAAACACGGTAAACAACAGCTGAACCTACAGGTATACTAACGAACATCAAATATGTTAAACAACAATGGAACCAACAGGTATACTAACGAGCATCAAACATGGTAAACAACAGCTTAACCAACAGGTATACTAACGAGCATCAAACATGGTAAACAACAGCTGAACCTACAGGTATACTAACGAGCATCAAACATGGTAAACAACAGCTGAACCTACAGGTATACTAACGAGCATCAAACACGGTAAACAACAGCTTTACCAACAGGTATACTAACGAGCATCAAACACGGTAAACAACAGCTTAACCAACAGGTATACTGACGAGCATCAAACACGGTAAACAACAGCTGAACCTACAGGTATACTAACGAACATCAAACACGGTAAACAACAGCTGCGAGCACTTTAAAAGAATCAAAGTTTGGTGATAATTGTCCGTATGTAAACGATAAAATACATGATATTGCCTGAAGGACGACACAACTGTCATTCACAATCAAATACATCCAAGTAATGATATTGATCTACATCGTACAGCTAAACCTGTTTGTCACCTTGGTAACATACTAGCCACAATATACTACTCGGCTAGAGAGAACTTCTCTTTACAATTCTCTTTAGCTCTATTGGTTGAGCGTTAGACTAGTAAGCCAAGGTCCCGGGTTCGATTCCTAGCGGAGGCATTGAAATAAATAATAACCTCTGTTACAAGTTAACAATAGTATATAAGTGGACCTTGTCAACAGGATACATAATCTTCCATCAGAATGAAGTGGAACAGGTTACTCCATAAATGAATTAATTAACAACCTAGTGTATTTGTAATATAGTACATTGTATAGGTATGACTGGTTAGTATGTCCTCGGCACGGACACAAAGCACATGACCTCGATTTAAAGAATTTGTTGTACTCTTATCTTTAAAACACTTAAATATAGAAATAACAGTATATCGCAGTCATTATCTCGCGTTCGAGTTAACGAATACGAAGAAAAAAAGCGATGACGAAAAATAAAAATAGATGAAAAACAATTGTAAAGAGCTGACGTTAAAAACGAAAAAAAAAAAAAAAAATACCAACGTGTCAACACAATCATAATTCAAACTCAAATTCAATTAAACTAACTAAAACTTAAATAAAACTTAGACAAAAGAAAAATTTACACGGAGAATAACACCAGGAGTTCAGGGAGAGTAAGCGTCTTCTTCTTCATCGACTACAACTGTCATGTAAATCTTGGTTTATCCCAGTAAGTAATGTCATGTTACCAAATGACAAGGAACCACAAGGCCAAGAAACATCAAATACGTCCTACTTCATATCTAAAAATAATCCCAGGATACGGGACTGTGTTACTGAGATTGACCGAGTTGTTCTGTGAATTTACACTCATTTTAGTAGTAAGTTTGTCTATCGAATTTCACTTTAAACATCACCTGTCATTGATAACTGTCAGAGTACAATCTAAATAGCGTGCCAAACCACGTGATGTAGCAACAATAGCAGACGGGGCCACACGGGTCAGAAGAAGATCACAGCCGTGTATTAGAGAACATCTTAGATAATAGAAAAACGAGGATCCGTATGTAAAGCAAAGTAACAAGGTTTTGTTACGTAATTCCTGTAATAGTAGGGGAAAGTGAAAGTAGACATTGGGTAACTGCCAAAATCCAGTGAATCAGAGCAAAAGTGAAAGTAGTCAGACAACCAATAGAAGATAAAGAGTGCGGCGTGTCGATGGCTACATGGTCAGCTTGATCAGACTAATGACCAGTATGGTGCGTACTAGCACTGACGCACGTAGTGTACGAGATGGTAAGGAATCGGTATTTTTTCGGCTGTGCTATAATCCTGTGTAAACTACTGTCGAAATAGTGTGACGAGATGGTGGACAGATAGAAACCAAATATACACAATATGGTAGTAATGTACTGTAGTCAATTCGGCTAAGTTTTTTTTTTTTTAAATCAACACTTGGTTAGAGATGTGCGATCTCACAAGACTTTCAATCCATCCTAGGATAAAACACACAAAGACAATGTCGTAAAATTCATATACAAGATCGGATGTAAAAACTGCGACGTATCGTATATCGGAGAAACAGGCAGGTGATTCGGGGTCCGACTTAATGAACATCAGAAAGACGCGGAACTCCAAGAAAGACAATTCATATATATATATGAATAAATAAAAAACTAGATCAGAGCATGCTCAGCCCCCAGATCAATAAATGCGCACTTACAGATCATACAGGAAAATAGTATCATTGGCTGGAAAATGTTAAAAAACGGAGAAAATAAACTTTTCCTGCGACTGTCACACATCTATGACCAAGTGTAAAACAAAGCGTAGCCGAATTGACTACATCAAATTGTTACCGTCTGTGTATCATTTCGGTTTATTATCTGTTTACCATCTCGTCACATTATTTTCGACCTTAGTGTGCATAGCATTAAAGTACAGCCGAAAAAATTGGTCGATTCTTTACCATCTCACACACTATATGTGTCTGTGCTCGTACGCTCCACACAGGTTATTTGTCTGATGAAGGTGACCGTGTAGTCATCGAAACGTCACACTCTAACCTTCTACTGGTTGTGTTATAAGATGAAGGTGACCGTGTAGTCATCGAAACGTCACACTCTAGCCTTATACTGGTTGTTATAAGAACGTTTTTATTGACATTACCAACGTGAAGAAAATGTTCCAAAACAGAGAGACATTGGTTTACTGCCAAAATCTATAGAATCATGGCGAAAGTGAAAGTAGAAAGACATTTGTTTACTGCCAAAATCTATAGAATCAGGGCGAAAGTGAAAGTAGAAAGACATTTGTTTACTGCCAAAATCTATAGAATCAGGGTGAAAGTGAAAGTAGAAAGACATTTGTTTACTGCCAAAATCTGCGGAATCTTGGCGAAAGTGGAAGTAAATCAGAATTGAGTCAGAATCTGGGAATGTTTGTATAAAACCGAAACAAACTCAAATTCAATAATTAATAATAGAAAACTAATCAAAAATCCAAACTGAAATTCAATCAAACTGGGACAAAGACCAAGAGACGAACATCAGTTTTACTGCATGTGATCAGAAAGATTATCGGAACTTGTCATTCTGTTAGTGGTTATGATATCTCATTAGTCAAAAGATGTTTGTTTTGTCGTGTTTTATCTAAATACAGGCTAATCAAGCTGTAGTAGTCACCATCATTCGATAGATAATACACTTTAATGTTACAGAAAATAAAGGTAGGATTCTGGATCAATATATGCGATAATGTTCAGTAAAAAAACAGTCTATCAAAATCAGAGCAAACACCAACTTAAGTTATTTTGAAATGGAATTAAAAAACACGAAAAGTGCTTACCAGAAAAATCACATTCACCACCACTAACACCACCTTGGCGAGATTCGCGCCGCATCCTGCCACCATTTTGATTTGTAGCAAAGTGTCGTCAGGTTTCCTGGAAAATGAAAGCTCTTTTTGTAACAGCTTATCGTGTGTTCAGCAGGATTACCTGTGTCCAGTTACTGTTGTGACGTCACACCTGAAACCAAATGGACATCTGTCAGTACAATACGGCTGTGGGATTAAATATTGATTTTTTCAGTATCTAAATTGGGGACATCATTGTCAGTTAATATTAGATATATGATATACGCATGTGTGTGTTTATATAAGGCGGTTCTCTAGATACATATTCTTGATTTTTTTTTCTGTTTCTAAGTTAAATAAAAGCTTATCTTTCACAATTGTGAAACAAGTCATTCCGGCTTCTATTAATCATTGTTGTTGTTCCGATAACAGTGCGCGAGGGGTCCTACTGAATCCCACGTGCTTGTACAGGTGACCCCCATACCTTTTGATGTTGGACGTTTGAGCAGAATTAATCTGAAGTAAAGAACGTTGACCTCAAATGACCTTTACGTAGTTTGAATGTCACATGATTTTATATTTATACACTTCTACCTCAATATTTCGCATTTGTATTAGGTCAGCGTTCACTTTTCTCAGTTATCACCAAAATTCCAACATTCTGGCCCTTCGCATCATTGACGAGTTCGAGGAAAACGAACGAAACAGTATATTTAGAATATAGTTTGACTCTACTTTAATTCTTGATTTTTATTAAATATTGTCTTCCACTTCAGTGACCTTTATCAAATATTGTTATATGCTCTATATATATGTACGAGATTTTACTAAATGAATTGAAAAAAAACCCATCAAATACAAATATTGGAAACAGGAAGTTATGGGTATGTTATACCAGACACCTGGCCAATACTATTTCGCAATAACTGTCAGTATTCCGTCCTTGTTGGCAGTACATTACCCTAGTGTTGTAGATAGTGTGAGAGGGGGTAGGGGTGGGGTCGACTGTTCCGGTGTTGTAGATAGTGGGAGAGGGGGTAGGGATGGAGTCGACTGTTCCGGTGTTGTAGATAGTGGGAGAGGGGGTAGGGATGGGGTCGACTGTTCTGGTGTTGTAGATAGTGGGAGAGGGGGTAGGGATGGGGTCGACTGTTCCGGTGTTGTAGATAGTGTGAGAGGGGGTAGGGGTGGGGTCGACTGTTCTGGTGTTGTAGATAGTGGGAGAGGATGTAGGGGTGGGGTCGACTGTTCCGGAGTTGTAGATAGTGGGAGAGGGGGTAGGGATGGGGTCGACTGTTCTGGTGTTGTAGATAGTGGGAGAGGGGGTAGGGATGGGGTCGAGGGGTTGTAGATAGTGGAGAGGAGTCGACTGTTCTGGTGTTGTAGATAGTGGGAGAGGGGGTAGGGGTGGGGTCGACTGTTCCGGTGTTGTAGATAGTGGGAGAGGGGGTAGGGGTGGGGTGTAGATAGTGGAGAGGGGGACTCGACTGTTCTGGTGTTGTAGATAGTGGGAAAGAAGGAGGATGGGTAGACACGGAGTCGTCTGTTCCTGGTGTTGTAGATAGTGGGAGAGGGGGTATGGGGGGATGGTTGGTGTGAGAGGGGGTAGACTGTTCTGGTGTTGTAGATAGTGAGAGAGGATGTAGGGGTGGGGTCGACTGTTCCGGAGTTGTAGATAGTGGGAGAGGGGGTAGGGATGGGGTCGACTGTTCCGGTGTTGCAGATAGTGAGAGCGGGGGTAGGGATGGGGTCGACTTTTCCGGTGTTGTAGATAGTGTAAGAGTGGGTAGGGATGGGGTCGACTGTTCTGGTGTTGTATATAGTGTGAGAGGAGGTAGGGATGGGGTCGACTGTTCTGGTGTTGTATATAGTGTGAGAGGGGGTAGGGATGGGGTCGACTGTTCTGGTGTTGTAGATAGTGTGAGAGGAGGTAGGGATGGGGTCGACTGTTCCGGTGTTGTAGATAGTGTGAGAGGAGGTAGGGGTGGAGTCGACTGTTCCGGTGTTGTAGATAGTGTGAGAGGAGGTAGGGGTGGAGTCGGCTGTTCTGGTGTTGTAGATAGTGTGAGAGGAGGTAGGGGTGGAGTCGACTGTTCCGGTGTTGTAGATAGTGTGAGAGGAGGTAGGGGTGGAGTCGACTGTTCCGGTGTTGTAGATAGTGTGAGAGGAGGTAGGGGTGGTGAGTCGACTGTTCCGGTGTTGTAGATAGTGTGAGAGGAGGTAGGGGTGGAGTCGACTGTTCCGGTGTTGTAGATAGTGTGAGAGGAGGTAGGGGTGGAGTCGACTGTTCCGGTGTTGTAGATAGTGTGAGAGGAGGAGGTCGACTGTTCCGGTGTTGTAGATAGTGTGAGAGGAGGAGTCGACTGTTCCGGTGTTGTAGATTGTGTGAGAGGAGGTAGGGGTGGAGTCGACTGTTCCGGTGTTGTAGATAGTGTGAGAGGAGGTAGGGGTGGAGTCGACTGTTCCGGTGTTGTAGATAGTGTGAGAGGAGGTAGGGGTGGAGTCGACTGTTCCGGTGTTGTAGATAGTGTGAGAGGAGGTAGGGGTGGAGTGAGAGGACTGTTCCGGTGTTGTAGTAGTGTGAGAGGAGGTAGGGGTGGAGTCGACTGTTCCGGTGTTGTAGATAGTGTGAGAGGAGGTAGGGGTGGAGTCGACTGTTCCGGTGTTGTAGATAGTGTGAGAGGAGGTAGGGGTGGAGTCGACTGTTCCGGTGTTGTATATAGTGGGAGAGGAGGTTGGGGTGTAGTCGACTGTTCCGGTGTTGGATAGTGTGAGAGGAGGTAGAGTCGACTGTTCCGGTGTTGTAGATAGTGTGAGAGGAGGTTGGGGTGGAGTCGACTGTTCCGGTGTTGTAGATAGTGTGAGAGGAGGTAGGGGTGGAGTCGACTGTTCCGGTGTTGTAGATAGTGTGAGAGGAGGTAGGGGTGGAGTCGACTGTTCCGGTGTTGTAGATAGTATGAGAGGAGGTAGGGGTGGAGTCGGCTGTTCCGGTGTTGTATATAGTGTGAGAGGAGGTTGGGGTGGAGTCGACTGTTCCGGTGTTGTAGATAGTGTGAGAGAAGGTAGGGGTGGAGTCGACTGTTCCGGTGTTGTAGATAGTGTGAGAGGAGGTAGAGGTGGAGTCGACTGTTCCGGTGTTGTATATAGTGTGAGAGGAGGTAGGGGTGAAGTCGACTGTTCTGGTGTTGTAGATAGTGGGAGAGGAGGTAGGGATGGGGTCGACTGTTCCGGTGTTGTAGATAGTGGGAGAGGAGGTAGGGGTGGAGTCGACTGTTCCGGTGTTGTAGATAGTGTGAGAGGAGGTAGGGGTGGAGTCGGCTGTTCCGGTGTTGTATATAGTGTGAGAGGAGGTTGGGGTGGAGTCGACTGTTCCGGTGTTGTAGATAGTGTGAGAGGAGGTAGGGGTGGAGTCGACTGTTCCGGTGTTGTAGATAGTGTGAGAGGAGGTAGGGGTGGAGTCGACTGTTCCGGTGTTGTAGATAGTGTGAGAGGAGGTATGGGTGGAGTCGTGATGCTATATTTATGTAGCTGATTACAGATATTGATAAACATTTGACAATATTATACCTGTCCATCGCTTTATTATAATGGTCACGGCGGGCGTGAGTATACATTCTATAGTAAACTAGGTATGATGCTCCAGATATTCCAGAGATATATCGCGGGACGTACACTCAGTTTTAAACGTCCGCGGGCACGAGCTAACGACGAAGATTATATCCGGCCAGTGTTTGGGGGAAGACGTATACTTGTGAGTGTTTGTGTGTTTTTTTTATACACGTTTTATATTACAATAAACAAATAAACTCAATCACAATTTCAGGTCTGTCGATATTTTCTGTTTTCAATTTTGAAATGATATTTCTCATAAAACCAGGAATGTTGTATAAGATCTGATATTGTATAATAATACCAATACGACTTCATATATATATAATTACAATTTTGTCATTGTCAAGAAAACAAAACATCGCGTGCAAGACGAAAATTTCAAATACAAAGGCGATAAAGCGTCGCTCGCTCTGTAAACAACGTCCCTGACACAGAGCTTACTTTGCTGGCCATCTCGCTAATTTAAATATGAAAAGCACACCAGTGGGAATGTGACAGATTTCTGGCAAAATCTCCACATATCTTAAATATGCTATGTAAATAAAGGTGTTTCTTTAACATTGTGATTTTAGATTTATATATAAAACCCTAGTCGAGAAACAAAATGCACGTTTTTTCATTAAAACGCGAACTCACAGATCTATATATAGGTCAGTGCTTAGCTATAACCTAAACACCATGTTAACAGGAAATTACAACAGACAGAATGTCCTAAACACTGATATTGTAAAATCTGCTGTATATCGAGGAGAAAAATAATTTAATATTACAGCTTTCTGATATAAAATACTATATAACTCACAAATTGACAGATAAGTTCGAGATAAACGAGTGTTAACGTACCGTGTTGTTTTGTCGACAAACATTACACAGTAACAGAATCAATTCTTCAAAACTATGTTAATTAATTACGATGTTTAAAACGACAAAATCGACGTAAAATACCACTTACCTGCTCAGTAGCAGACGCCAGTGTGAGTGTGTCTATCACACAGCACACATACTACGTTAGTGTGTACATAGCTACACGTTAGTGAAATAGACACCTGTCCAAATCACATCTCAGTATTGTCAGCTTAATGATGCTGTATTGATTTATATCGTCTAATTTATAAAGAGGACTACAAACATGATGTAGTTACACTTCAAGTGAACACAAATTAAGAAATATCTTGTGCAGTATAGCCCGGAAATCTAAGAATTGTCAGCTTGACTGTACTATAACATATGGACAGCGCACGGAAATCTAAGTATTGTCAGCTTGACTGTACTAAAAAGTATGTATAGTGCTCCGGAAATGTAAGTATTGTCAGCTTGGCTGTACTATAACGTAATGTATAGTCCTCGGAATCTAAGTATTGTCAGCTTGACTGTACTGTGACAGTGTGTTATTTATGCTTTTTAGGGCATGTTTTGACAATGTCAGAAATGCATATTTTATATCTTCTGACATGGGTCAGGTTGTTAACTTTATATGTATTTTTAATAGGTAACATGTCTATATGTCTGACATGGGTCAGATATTTATAATGTTTTATTTTTAGTTATAGAATGCCAGGTAAGTATGTCTTGTGATGTGAATTGTACTCACTATTAACTGTATGAATCCCATATATGGTAAATACATGTACATGCACAAGTTTGACCTATGACAGCCACTGACCTGTCCAGTGAACCGACATTGACGATTTTGATTGGCTAGAGTCCATCATGAGAGGGAAAGTAAGCTTGATTTGAACATCGGTATTCAGTTCTTTGTTGGAGAACAGATTTAGATTCCCAAGGGGAAAGATGCATTTTTGATTAGAAAGAAACGAAGATACATTATAATTGGTAAGTTATATGTTTATTAATATTTCAGAATATTGTAGTTAATTTATTGTTTAATATATATTACAATAAATTAGTCCTGTAGAATAAATGCATTTTTTGAATATATAGTATATAGTATAATACTTGTATCATTTTTTTCTTTGGAAGTTTGGCTATCCCAAGTTTATCTGCAGTGCTACAAAGTTGCCTGATCATATTTTTAATTCTCAATTTGTGTTGTCTATTGTCATGTTAAACGGTATATGACAAGTATTCAGTAGTTGTATTAGTTTTATAGATAATTGGAGAGTGATAGCGGGAGACAGCATAGTTTCAAGTGTGTATATTAGAGAACCTCTATAAACCTCTACACCATATGTAGGGTGAGTTTACTATATAAAATTAGTACGTTGAAATGTATATTCGATGTTAATGAATATGGATAGTATATGTATGTTTCAGGAAAGTAAGACAATTTAGTCATAGAAGTATTTTCTGTGTTTTGTATTATTTAATCATATAACAGTACTGTATAAGTAATGTTAATTTAAATAATCTAATAATATTGTAAAGTTGGTAAACAATTTGTATTTGCCATAATTTAGATAATAGAGGAAAAAATAGGTAATTATACAGTGCGAGAGTTATGTCCCCTGATGTTGTGTGTGCAATAATAAGTGTTTGTATTTGTTTCTTTTCTAGGGTTTTTTATGCATTGAATAAATGTTATTAAGAAGAAAACAAGCTTTGGCGTGGTGTTTTCACCCTGTTACAGTACTATAACTTATGTATCTTTGTTACTGACCTTGACTGAGGCACCCATTGTTATTTTACCAACATTCTTTAAAACCTTATCAGCATTTTTTGACAGGTTGTTCTGTTTGATGTTAACAATCTCTGAAGAAGAATGAAAACATCTATATATATTTTGTGAAGCTAAATGAACGAAGACCTAGGAATCAACTAGAACTTACTTTAACAAAACAATCGGATAATTTTAGGATTGACATCGACTTTTATGACAAATCTTTTTTTTTGTTTTGTTCGTTTGTTTTTAAGCAAATGATCTCCACTTCTCAGATACCGAAAACGTGTACGTAGAATATATATCAGATGTGAATGGGCCACGGGCAAATAGCAACAATAAGGAATTCGATGACTTAACGGCTCAATGAACACAGTCAAATATCATCAAAGAGGCGTTCGATGACCTCACTGCTCAGTGAACACAGACAATTAGCAATGATGACGGTTCAGTGAACACAGGTAAATAGCATCAACGAGGAACTCGATGACTTCACGGCTCAATGAACACAAACAAATAGCAACAATAAGGAATTCGATGACTTCACGGCTTAGTGAACAAAGACAAATATCAACAAAGAGGCGTTCGATGAATTCACGGCTCCGTGAATAGAGACAAATAGCAATAATGACGGTTCAGTGAACACAGGTAAATAGCAACAATAAGGAATTCGAAGACTTAACGGCTCAACGAACACAAACAAATAGCAGCCATGACTTCACGGCTTAGTGAACACAGACAATTAGCAATTATGACGGTTCAGTGAACACGGGCGAAACGAAACAAGGAGGAATTCGATGACTTCACGGCTTAGTGAACACAGCCGAATATCAACAAAGAGGCGTTCGATGAATTCACGGCTCCGTGAATACAGACAAATAGCAATCACGACAGTTCAATGAACTCATGTCAATAGCAACCTTTAGGAACTCGATGACTTCACGGCCCAATGAACACAAACAAATAGCATCAATGAGGAATTCGGTGACTTAACGGCTCAACGAACACAGACAATTAGCAATGATGACGGTTCAGTGAACACGGGCGAAACGAAACAATGAGGAATTCGATGACTTCACGGCTTAGTGAACACAGACAAATATCAACAAAGTTCTAAGTGTTCACGGAGCCGTGAATTCAGACATTGCGATCTCAGGACAGTTCAATGAACTCATGTCAATAGCAACCTTTCACGGCTCACGTGAACACAATACAGACAAATAGCAATCAGGACAGTTCAATGAACTCATGTCAATAGCAACCTGTAGGAACTTGATGACTTCACGGCTCAATGAACACAAACAAACAGCATCAAAGAGGAATTCGATGACTTCACGGCTCGATGACTTCACGGCTCAATGAACACAGGCAAATAGCACCCTTGGGGAATTCGATGACTTCACGGCTTAGTGAACACAGACAAATATCAACAAAGAGGCGTTCGATGAATTCACGGCTCCGTGAATACAGACAAATAGCAATCAGGACAGTTCAATGAACTCATGTCAATAGCAACCTTTAGGAACTTGATGACTTCACGGCTCAATGAACACAAACAAATAGCATCAATGAGGAATTCGATGACTTCACGGCTCAATGAACACAGGCAAATAGCACCCTTGGGGAATTCGATGACTTCACGGCTTAGTGAACACAGACAAATATCAACAAAGAGGCGTTCGATGAATTCACGGCTCCGTGAATACAGACAAATAGCAATCAGGACAGTTCAATGAACTCATGTCAATAGCAACCTTTAGGAATTCGATGACTTCACGGCTCAGTGAACAAACGCAGAACCAAACACAAGATTAGCCTCTACTTGATCTTGGTGTCGGTCCCTTCACTGTACATCCCTGACATCGGAAATTGAAATTATAACAGATGACGATTTGGTGGCGGATTGGCTGACGTCATCTAACGAATGTTTTAATATGATATACAAACATCACGGAAATATTTATATATAATATACAACTGTGTAAATAGTTAGTTTCCGGATCTGACATACATTCTGAGTTATCATGCATTTGACAATGACCGGAGTTGTACATAATTACAATATATGTTTTATTGGAAAATGACAATGTTCCAGTTGTGTAAACCACGACTTTTCGTCATTATTTTAAAATCATGACCTAATTTATTTTCAGAGGTTGTTAGCTTCTTTGCAGTATGTAACCGTGAAGGCACCATGTCCCACGTTCTAACAACTTTTACCTTTTCTGCTAAGTGTCCGAAATCAATATATTGATATATAGGGCTAAATAATAATACTGACCGAAATCCAAGGTCGTTTTGCATATTTCATATGTACCGGTTATCTGATTATTGCCTTGTGTATATTTATTTAAACTGGTTTATTTAAGACATTTTTTTCTGAACAGAGTTTCAAAAATATTAAACCTTTTAACAAATGAACGCTAACATTCCGGACTCTGTATAGTCCGTCTGTTTTGGGTTTAGAAACATAAATTCCCTATTTTTTTAATTCTGACTTCTATAAATAGATTTGTTATTCTTACAATGGATCGTCTTTAAACTTTTACTGTATACAAAGAACAGTGCTGCCCTTTTGGTCCATGAATAGGGAGGGCGAATTTAAGATGGAGGCGAAAATTTGTTATATAATCCTCAGAGGGCGAAATGAACATGATACGTTTCGTGTTTACCGATAAAATGACGAAAACTTCCCAGTTTACAGCATTGGGGGTATTCCTTTTTTATAATTTTTATTTTTATCCCCCAAGATTTTACATGGTATATACGTTCTACACACTTACACACACCCTCACACACACCATCACACACACCATCACACATCAACACACTGGTGCTTATAGGGGTATTTGGCCATTGCGTGTCTTACAAAACAAGATTGCTTGTAATCATACACTCAGCAATCTTTGAGATCCTCCTCCTCCTCCTCCTCCTCCTCGTCGTCATTCATGATAATCATTCCCACCATTAATATCATGATCATCATACACAATAACAATGCATCATCATCATCATCATCATCATCATCATCATCATCATCATCATCATCATCATCATCATCATCATCGTCGTCGTCGTCGTCGTCGTCGTCGTCATTCATGATAATCATTCTCACGTTGACAT
This sequence comes from Ylistrum balloti, assembly GCF_031769215.1. Lineage (NCBI taxonomy): Eukaryota > Metazoa > Mollusca > Bivalvia > Pectinida > Pectinidae > Ylistrum > Ylistrum balloti. The sequence goes on from NW_026782550.1 coordinate 122,645, forward strand.
CATCGTATTTCGAAATCATCGTCAATAACATACATAATGAATATCCTCATCATCCACGTCATAACAAAGCCAACATTATCATAGTCATCATTGGGAGTATATTCTATCATCAACGGATTCTGTTCTAAAATCATAGGATAGGTGATGAATACACCACGAAATGTTTCATCAGTGGTTCTGACGTCAGAATGAACGACAGTAAGGCTTGGAAAAGGGTCAGTCAATAATTATAGGGAAGCAGTCCATAACACTATCAGCTGCACTAACATAATAACAGATATGTCGGTTCAACCGTGTTCCCTATTCCATTCTGATCTCCTAGTGTTACTTCCCTTTGTGTCACTAGCTTGACAGTCGATTGGGGCCGAAAATGTCCCGTACTTGTTGAGTGAGAAACATAAACACGAATGTCCCCAATATTTAGAGACCTACCAAAAACCTGATGGTACACGAATGTCCCCAACACTTAGAGACCTACCAAAAACCTGATGGTACACGAATGTCCCCAACACTTAGAGACCTACCAAAAACCTGATGGTACATGAATGTCCCCAACACTAAGAGACCTACCAAAAACACTGATAGTACACGAATGTCCCCAACACTAAGAGACCTACCAAAAACACTGATAGTACACGAATGTCCCCCAACACTTAAAGACCTACCAAAATCACTAATAGTACACGAATGTTCCCCAACACATAAAGACCTACTAAAAATACTGATAGTACACGAATGTCACCAACACTTAAAGACCTTCCAAAAACACTAATAGTACACGAATATCCCCAACACTCAGAAAACCAAGAAACCTGATAGTACATGAAAACATCAACAATTTTACCATATACGTCCCTGATTTTACCAACTTAAGTTTCCTTTCTGTTTTAGAAATCCCACTTTCCCTGTTTTCATCCGTTTTATTTTCTTTATCTACAGGCTTCAGCTTTAAAAATACGGATCATGTGCTTTGTGTTGTTATGAACTCTTTAATGAAAGAAATAAGTTTTATCATAAATATTCGCTTTCTACTAAATTACCTCCCCTTCCTGTGGATTGTGTGACTCTAGATTAAGCGTTATCAGGTATATCAGAATATCAAGACAAATTTTATTATGAATTAAATATTCTAGAGAGATGGGCCAATCTAGGATTACAATGACAATTATGGTTTGAATGTTTTACACAGGTCAGTGTTTGTAATCAACCCCCGTATCGCATGAAACTATTTGTGAACTATAGATTGATATGGACACAAGAAACAGGAAGAAACCAAGGGTTATGATCACTTCATCGCTATATCAGGAAGTTCTTAAGTCAAGTGTCAATTTAAACACGACACAAAAGGCTTATCTAAATATATTTAGATATATATATTTTTTTAGTTTGGATGTTCAGAGTACCTTCCGAGATAATCACGAGTGGTATTCTGTTAATACTTAGGCGGACTGCTCGGTGTTGTAATCTCCCGTCGTGTATCGTCAGGAATTTCACGACTTTATGAAAATTAATTACATTTATCACACAATCCGCCAGTTATCAAGTGAATTTATCCATTTAATATGTTTGCGTCAGTAGTAATATACCCTAAAGCGGATTTCATTGGTTGCGCCGAACAGAATTCTGCTGTGATGTCATGTATAGATACTGACGTTACGTCAAGATAATGGCGCAACCAAATGGCTGCCTACGTTTGAGATGTCTTCTATATTTTACTATAAAAACTGTAGAAATGTAACTTGAAAGAAAGTGCCTTATCTTGTCAAGGCTCGCAAAAACAAAAACTTCTTGAGACTAAAGCTTTACAGAGACTCTACATGTATGCTGAATTAAGACAGTGCTAAGTATACAGTATGTTTTGTGAATGGTTACGAATTTGTGATTGATTAGATAAAACAATACCCGAGTAACCCTATCTACTGGATACAAGTTTCAAATTTCGCTTTTTTACTTGATTCAGTCACATGGGACAATTTGGGATATACAGTGACAAATTGAGAGGTCTTTACATATCGGACACGTCACATTGTACATAAAGTCACGTGGGACACTTCGCAATGTATAACAGTCACGTGGGACACTGCGAGATGCCTGTATACGTAGGACACTTCGGGAGATACGGTACAATCACTATGGATACGTAGTAATGTCTGTATGGTGTTTGTTAAGGATGTTTAACTGTCCACACTCCTCCATTATCTGTAAGGGTAATACAGATAACAGTAAACATTGACACACCTGTAATACAACCTGTGTTATATAACATCACCTAACAGTCAGTGCCAGGTATTGCCAGTATGTATAGTCACAGACGTATTACACAAAAATGTGGCGTGGGCTTTGTTTTATACACACACATACGAACACGTTCAGTGATTAGGAAATGAAGGAGTTCTGTGTTGTAGATTGATTTTATGGAAAACATCCCGAGTTTATCGTGAGGTCGAGGTCACTTAGTGTGGAGAAACAGTTCTTTATAAACATACATTTGATTTCCATATAATTTCCTATCAGATCAGAATCACTGCAAATATTGGTAAACTGAAATATCTTTTATTCCAATATGTCTTCCTGTTTTATTTACATGTTATATTAATTACTATTTTAAGTAGCTGAAATCCGCCATCTTCCATTAGCGATTTAGGAAATCTCCACTGTCATATTCTGTCTCAGATTTACATTAAACACTTCAAAACTGTTTCCGGTACAGTTATAAGGACAAGTTATACATCACGTTGACAAAATGAAAAAAAAAAAAGAAAAAAAATGAAAATATAGAAAAGGCCCAATGTAGAATGTAACCGTGTATAGACGTCAACATGAAGTATCTATTTTGAATGATGCATGTCGGGTCATTACGCGCGGTCTAGTTTCGGCTGACCTCTATTTATCACTAGGACAGTAAACTGGTGTACCGTGACACTGAGGAATTTCAAGCAAGGAAAAAAATGACCACTTCCAGCGACAACGTAGCAGAGAATGCAAAGAACGTTGTCATTTAAGATTAATGTTTCAAAGTTTTCACGGACAATCACCATTTTGTCTCAACTTGTTTAATTGTGTTTTATAAATCTTGATCAGCAAAGACATATACATTCAAAAGTTTGAAAGACTGTCGTAATAATTACCTTCAGAAACCTCGTATCATATCACAAGTCATTGGATGGCAGAAACGGGCTACCGTAAGTCTATAGGTCTATGACAATGCTATTCTAACTGGATCTGATTTTCTATCTGTATCTGTAATTTTCAAAGAGCAATAATATAATTTTTAAAGTTCAGTAAGAACAACTTGACTTTAATTTAACAACATGTCATGAATTTCTTTTGAATTATTCACACGAAACTTGATTCTTATTTCATTTTATAGTCTTTTCTGTCACATTTGCTTACGACTGGGATGACTCTTGCAGCAGACTAAAGTGTTTCTTTTCCGAAGATTCATATAATATATCAACCTACGATTAATTAATATTAAATTAGTTACTGTCAGTAACGAATACTTTATTTCGCGAACTTATTTCTTCAGACATTCTCGCGAATATAAATGTACACGATTTCGCGAATGACGGTTCAGAAATTACTTTAAATTCGCGTATGATGGACTGAGGGATATATTGACTCTGATGTAATACACCTAACTTACAGCTTTTGTAAACAGTGTTTAAATTAAAAAGAAAATGTGTTTTAATCTAGAGCTGTATATGTATATGTTATTGGAGATAAAATAAACTTCTATTCTAGTGTCAGTATAATAAAATATTGTGGAAAATGAAATAAATAAACAAATAAATAGACAGATAAATGAATAAATAAATGCTTAATATAATGATAATGACAAAGTCCTACCGATGAATTATACACTTACCTGTGTGTATGGAGACCCTTGGTAAACAGAGTGTTAGTTCTAGTCTCCTTGTAATTTATAAACTATAGGCGTGTCCAAACTTCGTAAATCCAAACTGACCAACAAAAGGAATGATTCACGGTCTCGCGGTCGTAAGAACAAAGTTTCGAAATAAGGAACACTGAATGAATACAAACCTCACCTCGGATATGGAACGCCGGCGCATGCGCAGAAACTGAACTGATAACTCTGGCCACCTAACGACAATGTCACGTCGCTGAACGTTAATGATAAACAACCGGTCACACACAGGTAAAACCGCCTCTGACACCAACAAGAATGGTTAGTTTTAGAATTTCATCACCTCAAATAATTTTCAAAGTTAGAATACCAGTACAATACATGTTTTGTTATTTATTTCATATCAACATTTAAAAAAATTTCCATGCAATATCACATATCGACTTTTTTTTCAAATCCGAAGTATCAGTTGTGTATTTGCTCAAGTCACTACAAAGGGAGGTAACTGTGTTTGATGACAGTGGTTCAGTACTGTATGTGTAATTCCCGATATATGATAGAAAAAGGGCGTATCTTGATAAACCTCCATCATCTTTACTTAATGTGGGAATTATTTCTTGTCGACTAGAAGGGACAGTCAGATCAACAGTGTCAAATCAATACCTCCATTATTTCTTCATTATAACATAAGGAACATTGACGCTTTGTCTTTATAACATTAGAAACATTGACGCTTCGTCTGTATAACATAAAAACATTGACGCTTTGTCTTTTGAATATTAGGAACATGGACGCTTCATCTTTTGAATATTAGGGAAATTGACGCTTGGCCGTTATAACATAAGGAACATTGACGCTTTGTCTTTATAACATTAGGAACATGGACGCTTCATCTTTTGAATATTAGGGAAATTGACGCTTGGCCGTTATAACATTAGGAACATTGACGCTTTGTCGTTATAACATAAGGAACATTGACGCTTTGTCTTTATAACATAAGGAACATTGACGCTTTGTCGTTATAACATAAGGAACATTGACGCTTTGTCTTTATAACATAAGGAACATTGACGCTTTGTCGTTATAACATAAGGAACATTGACGCTTTGTCTTTATAACATAAGGAACATTGACGCTTTGTCTTTATAACATTAGGAACATGGACGCTTCATCTTTTGAATATTAGGGAAATTGACGCTTGGCCGTTATAACATTAGGAACATTGACGCTTTGTCTTTATAACATAAGGAACATTGACGCTTGGCCGTTATAACATTAGGAACATTGACGCTTTGTCTTTTTAACATTGACGCTTTGTCTTTATAACATAAGGAACATTGACGCTTTGTCTTTATAACATTAGGAACATTGACGCTTTGTCTTTTTAACATAAGGAACAATGACGCTTTGTCGTTATAACATAAGGAACAATGACGCTTTGTCGTTATAACATAAGGAACAATGACGCTTTGTCGTTATAACATAAGGAACACTGACGCTTTGTCGTTATAACATAAGGAACAATGACGCTTTGTCGTTATAACATAAGGAACATTGACGCTTTGTCTTTATAACATAAGGAACATTGACGCTTTGTCTTTATAACATTAGGAACATTGACGCTTTGTCTTTTTAACATTAGGAACAATGACGCTTTGTCGTTATAACATAAGGAACACTGACGCTTTGTCGTTATAATATTTACACGATTTACCTTGAAGAATCTTATCAATAATTAGTAATAATTATCATTTAATGTCATGGTCTCCAGTAAGTTAGCAGCAAAAATAGAATCGGACATCGAAAATCTGAAAAAAACCTCAATTATAAAATCCATGGTGTTAAGTGATGATGCTACTACTTCTAATTTTAACGTGACGAACCTGATGAGAAACGGATATCGTATTGTAACAACGGATTTATAAGGCCGCGGAAGTAGAGAATACCGGCACGTGCTCTCTGGTACCAGAACGGTAGAGTAGTAGAGTTTTTCATAATCTGTAAAGTTATCGTGTATCTTTGCCTATCATTGACTAATTTTATCTTTGAAAAACGTACTGGATATCTGGTGCCACAAGATGAGTTTGGCTACATTAACGCGGAAACCGTTGCGAGATCTATTTTGTTTTTATGGCATAGAGTATAGCCGAAGCTTGGAAGAATTATTTTGTTTTGTGATGCACTCCGCTGGGCCCGTATTCATGAAACCATTCTCATGCTCAAGCATAGATTCTGCAAAAGTTTTCTTGGCCAACCAACTCCAAAGAAAAATCTTCCATACTCAAATTCTATAGACAATACAAACCTAGTGTCTTATCGCCTGAATTGTTCTTTATAAAGAAAATGATTTATCAAGTTACCTGCCAGAAAATATATTTGAGCCCCACGAAAACAAGATTTTATTGATCGCAAATATCTTATGTTGAGCTGATCAATGAACATAAGTAATTAGCAATCCTGAACTTCTCTCTAGACCTCAAGTAACTCTCCGTGCTTATAAACACCTTTCTTTCTCCCCTTAAAGCAACCCCTTTTAATTTGTCTCACCTCTCTAGATCAGTGGATATCATTTATATGTATATATAATTAAATGATAGCTATTCTTGTGGATAAATGAAACAAGGTCAGGGGCTATATATATATATATATATATGTAGGTGTTATATTCCAAATTAAGTGATTCTGAAATTTCAGCTTAAAGGGAGATAACTCGTACAATAAAAAGAACAAATGTATCTTTGCAGCGCTTATATAAGCATATCTGATTTTTTTTTGGCTGAGTGAGTATCAGTCTTTTCTAAATTAAGCTTTTTCACTCGGAGTCTTTCGCGGGCAAAAGTCAAAAGACGAAACGTCAGGGATAAGCCTACTCAATTCTACCAAGAATGCGCGAATATGGCAAAGTCTAAATGCATGAAAGTATACAGGTAGTATACAGGTAAATCAATATCTACAGGAAGTATACAGGTAAATCAATATATACAGGTAGTAAACAGGTAAATCAATATCTACAGGTAGTATACAGGTAAATCAATATATACAGGTAGTATACAGGTAAATAGATATATACAGGTAGTAAACAGGTAAATCAATATATACAGGTAGTATACAGGTAAATCAATATCTACAGGTAGTATACCGGTAAATCAATATATACAGGTAGTATACAGGTAAATCAACATATACAGGTAGTATACAGGTAAATAAATATCTACAGGTAGTATACAGGTAAATTAATAAATACAGGTAGTATCCAGGTAAATCAATATCTACAGGTAGTATACAGGTAAATCAATATATACAGGTAGTATACAGGTAAATATCTACAGGTTGTATACAGATAAAACAATATATACAGGTAGTATACAGGTAAATCAATATATACAGGTAGTATACAGGTAAATCAATATATGCAGGTAGTATACGGGTAAATCAATATATACAGGTAGTATACAGGTAAATCAATATATACAGGTAAATCAATATCTACAGGTAGTATACAGGTAAATCAATATCTACAGGTAGTATACAGGTAAATCAATATCTACAGGTAGTAAACAGGTAAATCAATATCTACATGTAGTATACAGGTAAATCAATATATACAGGTAGTACACAGGTCAATAAATATCTACAGGTAGTGAACATGTAAATCAATATATACAGGTAGTATACAGGTTAATAAATATATACAGGTAGTATACAGGTAGTATACAGGTAAATCAATATCTACAGGTAGTATACAGGTAAATCAATATATACAGGTAGTATACAGGTAAAACAATATATCTACATGTAGTATACAGGTAAATAAATATATAAAGGTAGTATCCAGGTAAATCAATATCTACAGGTAGTATACAGGTAAATAAATATATACAGATAGTACACAGGTAAATCAATATATAAAGGTAATAAACAGGTTAATCAATATCTACAGGTAGTATACAGGTAAATAGATATATACAGGTAGTATACTGGTAAATCAATATCTACAGGTAGTAAACTGGTAAATCAATATCTACAGGTAGTACACAGGTAAATCAATTTATACAGGTAGTATACAGGTAAATAAATATATATACAGGTAGTATGCAGGTAAAACATTATATACAGGTAGTATACAGGTAAATCAATATATACAGGTAGTATACAGGTAAATCAATATATACAGGTAGTATACAGGTAAATAAATATATACAGGTAGTATACAGGTAAATATCTACAGGTAGTATACAGGTAAAACAATATATACAGGTAGTATACAGGTAAATCAATATATACAGGTAGTACACAGGTAAATAGATACGTATATCTACAGTAAATTGATAGACATTATGGATAGTCTTCCGTTTTTTTATAAAGCAAATCTTGAAACAAAAACGCTTTCCCAAGTCAAGTTCCCCCTGAGTCAGAATCAGAAGTCAGAGTTCGCCCATTCAGAATCTGTCCGTGTCAAAGTCTGTCCATTCAGAGTCTGTCTCTGTCAAAGTACGACCATTCAGACACTGTCTCTGTCAAAGTCTGTCCATTCAGGGTCTGTCTCTGTCAGAGTCTGTCCATTCAGAGTCTGTCTCTGTCAAAGTCTGTCCATTCAGAGTCTCTCTCTGTCAGAGTCTGTCCATTCAGTGTCTGTCCGTGTCAAAGGCTGTCCATTCAGAGTCTGTCTCTGTCAAAGTCTGTCCATTCAGAGTCTGCCTCTCAGAGTCTTCCCATTCAGGATCTGTCCCTGTCAGAGTCTGTCCCTGACAAACTCTGTCCATTCAGAGTCTGTCTCTGTCAGAGTCTGTCCATTCAGAGTCTGTCTCTGTCAAAGTCTGTCTATGTGGAGACTCTCTTTGTCAAAGTCTGTCCATTTAGGGTCTCTCTCTGTTAAAGTCTATCCATTTCGAGTCTGTCTCTGTCAGAGTCTGTCCATTCAGAGTCTGTATCTGTCAAAGTCTGTCCATTCAGCTTCTGTCTTTGTTAAAGTATGTCCATTCATAGACAATCTCTTTCAAAGTCTGTCTATTCAGGGTCTGTCTCTGTCAGAGTATGTCAAACTCAGAGTCTGTCTCTGTCAACGTCTGTCCATTCAGAGTCTCTCTCTGTCAGAGTCTGTCCCTGACAAACTCTGTCCATTCAGAGACTGTATCTGTCAAAGTCTGTCTATTCAGAGACTCTCTTTGTCAAAGTCTGTCCATTCAGGGTCTGTCTCTTTCAGAGTCTGTCCATTCAGAGTCTGTCTCTGTTAGAGTCTGTCCATTCAGGGTCTGTCCGTGTCAAAGGCTGTCCATTCAGAGACTGCCTCTTAGACTCTGCCCATTTCATGATCTGTCCCTGTCAGAGTCTGTCCCTGACAAACTCTGTCCATTCAGAGACTGTATCTGTCAAAGTCTGTCTATTCAGAGACTCTCTTTGTCAAAGTCTGTCCATTCAGGGTCTGTCTCTTTCAGAGTCTGTCCATTCAGAGTCTGTCTCTGTTAGAGTCTGTCCATTCAGGGTCTGTCCGTGTCAAAGGCTGTCCATTCAGAGACTGCCTCTTAGACTCTGCCCATTCATGATCTGTCCCTGTCAGAGTCTGTCCCTGACAAACTCTGTCCATTCAGAGACTGTATCTGTCAAAGTCTGTCTATGTAAAGACCCTCTTTGTCAAAGTCTATCCATTCAGGGTCTCTCTCTGTTAAAGTCTATCCATTTAGAGTCTGTCTCTGTCAGATTCTGTCCATTCAGGGTCTGTCTCTGTCAAAGGCAGTCCATTCAGAGTCTGTCCAAGTCAAAGTCTGTCCATTCAGCGTCTGTCTTTGTTAAAGTATGTCCATTCATAGACTGTCTCTGTCAGAGTCTGTCCATTCAGGGACTGTCCGTGTCAAAGTCTGTCCATTCAGAGTCTGCCTCTCAGAGTCTGCCCATTCAGGATCTGTCCCTGTCAGAGTCTGTCCCTGACAAACTCTGTCCATTCAGAGACTGTATCTTTCAAAGTCTGTCTATTCAGAGACTCTCTTTGTC